>NC_060122.1:34099513-34395598 GCF_021461395.2 Schistocerca americana | reverse complement strand
ATGCCGACATTTCTCCGGGAGACTTATGCCTCTAACCGTTTGTGCTTTGATTCTTTCCTGGGAATTCAGTAATAGATTCCGATGGACATGGGAACGTTTACTGTACCTGTAGACCTTCAACGTGACAATGAAACTCAGAAATTGCGTCGGATTGAATACATCCAGGCACCATGCCGACTTCTCTCCGGGTGAGTAATGCTTCCAACTCTCTGCGCTTTCATTCTTTCCTGGGATTCCTGTAATAGATTCCGATGGAAATGGGAAGGATTACTGTAACCTGTGGACCATTAACTTAACGATGAAACACAGAAATTGCGTCGAAATTGAATACAACAAACATATTGAGGACTTCTCTCCGGGAGAGTAATGCTTCCAACTCTCTGTGCTTTGATTCTTTCCTGGGATTCCTGTAATAGATTCCGATGGAAATGGAAAGGATTACTGTAACCTGTGGTCCTACAACTTGACGATGAAACACAGAAATTGCGTCGGAATTGAATACAACAGGCACCATGCCGATTTCTCTCCGGGAGACTAATGCTAGTAACTGTCTGTGTTTTGATTCTTTCCTGGGACTCCAGTAATAGTTTCCGATGGACATGGGAAGGTTTATTGCAACTTGTTGACCTTCAACTTGACGATGAAACACAGAAATTGCGTTGGAATTGAATCCAACAGGCACCATGCCGACTTCTCTCCGGGAGAGTAACGCTTCTAACTGCGTGTGCTTTGATTCTTTCCTGGGATTGCAGTAATAGATTCCGATGGACATGGGTAAGGTTTACTGTAACCTGTGGACCCTGCAACGTGACGATGAAACACAGAAATTCCGTCGGAATTGAATCCAAGAGGCACCAAGCCGACTTCTCTCCGGGAGAGTAACGCTTCTAACTGCGTGTGCTTTGATTCTTTCCTGGGATTCCAGTAATAGATTCCGATGGACATGGGAAGGTTTACTGTAACCTGTTGACCTTCAACTTGACGATAAATCACAGAAATTGCGTCGGAATGAAGTCAACGGGCACCATGCCGACGTCTCTCCGGAAGAGTAACGCTTCTAACCAAAAATTGCGTCGGAATTGAATTCAAAAGGCACCATGCTGACTTCTCTCCGGGAGAGTAAAGCTTCTAACTGTCTGTGCTTTGATTCTTTCCTGGGATTCCAGTAATAGATTCCGATGGACATGGGAGGGTTTACTGTGACCTGTGGACCTTCAACTTCACTATTAAACACAGAAATTGCGTCGGAATTGAATACAACAGGCACCATGCCGACTTCTCTCCGGGAGAGTAATGCTTCCAACTCTCTGCGCTGTAATTCTGTCATGGGATTCCGGTAATAGATTCCGATGGACATGGGAAGGATTACTGAACCTTTGGATCATCAACTTGACGATGAAAAACAGAATATGCGTAGGAATTGAATACAACAAACAGCATGCCGACTTCTCTCCGGGAGAGTAATTCTTCCATCTGCCTGTGCTTTGATTCTTTCCTGGTATTCCAGTAATAGATTCCGATGGACATTTGAAGGTTTGCTGTAACCTGTGGACCTTCAACTTGACGATGAAACACAGAAATTGCGTCGGAATTGAATAAAACAGGCACATTGCCGACTACCCTCCGGGAGAGTAATGCTTCCAACAGTCGATGATTTGTTTTTTTCCTACGGTTCCAGTAATAGATTCCGATGGAAATGGAAAGGATTACTGTAACCTGTGTACCTTGGACCTGACGATGAAACACAGAAATAGCGTCGGAATTGAATCCAACAGGCACCATGCCGACTTCTCTCCGGGAGTGTATGCTTGTAACTGTCTGTGCTTTGATTCTTTCCTGGGATTCCAGTAATAGTTTCCGATGGACATGGGAAGGTTTATTGTAACCTGATGACCTTCAACCTGACGATGAAAAACAGAAATTGCGTCGGAATTGAATCCAACAGGCACTATGCCGACTTCTCTAAGGGAGACTAATGCATCTAACTGTCTGTGCTTTGATTCTTTCCTGGGATTCCAGTAATAGGTTCCGATGGACATGGGAATGTTTACAGTAACCTGTGAACGTTTAACTTGACGATGAGATACAGAAACTGCGTCGGATTTGAATACAACAGGCACCATGCCGACTTCTCTCCGGGAGAGTAATGCCTCTAACTATATGTGCTTTGATTCTTTCCTGGGATTCCAGTAATAGATTCCGATGGACATGGAAAGGTTTACTGTAACCCGTGGACCTTCAACGTGACGATGAAACACAGAAATTGCGTCGGAATTGAATACAACAGGCACCATGCCGACTTCTCTCCGGGAGAGTAATGCTTCTAACTGTCTGTGCCTTGATTCTTTCCTGGGATTCCAGTAATAGTTTCCGATGCACAAGGGAAGGTTTATTGTAACCTGTTGACCTTCAACCTGACGATGAAAAACAGAAATTGCGTCGGAATTGAATCCAACAGGCACCATGCCGGCTTCTCTCCGGGAGAGTAATGCTTCTAACTGTGTGTGCTTTGATTCTTTCCTGGGATTCCAGTAATAGATTCCGATGGACATGGGAAGGTTTACTGTAACCTGTGGACCTTCAACTTCACTATGAAACACAGAAATAGCGTCGGAATTGAATACAACAGGCACCATGCCGACTTCTCGCCGGGAGACTAATGCTTCTAACTGTCTGTGCTTTGATTCTTTCCTGGGATTCCAGTAATATATTCCGATGGACATGGGAAAGTTTACTGTAACCTGTGGACCTTCAACTTGACGATGAAACACAGAAATTGAGTCGGAATTGAATACAACAGGCACATTGCCGAATTTTCTCCGGGAGAGTAATACTTCTCACTGTCTGTGCTTTGATTCTTTCCTGGGATTCCAGTAATAGATTCCGATGGACATGGAAAGGATTACTGTAACCTGTGGACCTTCAATTTGACGATGAAACACAGAAATTGCGTCGGAAGTGAATACAACAGGCTCCATGCCGAATTCTCTCCGGGAGACTAATGCTTGTAACTGCCTGTGTTTTTATTCTTTCCTGGGATTCCAGTAATAGATTCCGATGGACATGGGAAGGTTTATTGTAACCTGTTGACCTTCAACTTGACGATGAAACACAGAAATTGTGTGGGAATTGAATACAACAGGCACCATGTCGACTTCTGTCCAGGGCAGTAATGCTTCTAACTGCCTGTGCTTTCATTCTTTCCTGGGATTCCACTAATACATTCCGATGGACATGGGAAGGTTTACTGTAACCTGTGGACCTTCAACAAGACGATGAAACACAGAAATTGCGTCGGAATTGAATACAACAGGCACCATGCCGACCTCTCTCCGGGAGAATAATGTATCTAACTGTCAGTGCTTTGATTCTTTCCTGGGATTCCAGTAATAGATTCCGATGGACATGGGACGGTTTTCTGTAACCTGTGGACCTTCAACTTGACGATGAAACACAGAAATTGCGTAGGAATTGAATACAAAAGGCACCATGCTGACTTCTCTCCGGGAGACTAATGCTTCTGACTGTCTGTGCTTTGATTCTTTCCTGGGATTCCAGCAATAGATTCCGATGGTCATGGGAAGGTTTACTGTAACCTGTGGACCTTCAACTTCACTATGAAACACAGAAATTGCGTCGGAATTGAATACAACAGGCACCATGCCGACTTCTCGCCGGGAGACTAATGCTTCTAACTGGTTGTGCTTTGATTCTTTCCTGCGATTCCAGTAATAGATTCCGATGGACATGGGAAAAATTACTGTAACCTGTGGACCTTCAACTTGACGATGAAACACAGAAATTGCGTGGGAATTGAATACAACAGGCACCATGTCGACTTCTGTCCCGGGGAGTAATGCTTCTAACTGCCTGTGCTTTCATTCTTTCCTGGGATTTCAGTAATAGATTCCGATGGACATGGGATGGTTTACTGTAACCTGTGGACCTTCAACTTGACGATGAAACACAGATATTGCGTCGGAATAGAATACAACAGGCACATTGCCGAATTCTCTCCGGGAGAGTAATACATCTCACTGTCTGTGCTTTGATTCTTTCCTGGGATTCCAGTAATAGATTCCGATGGACATGGAAAGGATTACTGTAACCTGTGGACCTTCAACTTGACGATGAAACACAGAAATTGCGTCGGAATTGAATACAACAGGCTCCATGCCGATTTCTCTCCGGGAGACTAATGCTTGTAACTGTCTGTGCTTTGATTCTTTCCTGGGATTCCAGTAATAGATTCCGATGGACATGGAATGGATTACTGTAACCTGTTGACCTTCAACGTGACGATGAAACACAGAAATTGCGTCGTAATTGAATACAACAGGCTTCATGCCGATTTCGCTCCGGGAGACTAATGCTTGTAACTGTCTGTGTTTGATTCTTTCCCGGGATTCCAGTAATAGATTCCGATGGACATGGGTAAGTTTATTGTAAGCTGTTGACCTTCAACTTGACGATGAAACACAGAAACTGCGTGGGAATTGAATACAACAGGCACCATGTCGACTTCTGTCACGGAGAGTAATGTTTCTAACTGTCTGTGCTTTCATTCTTTCCTGGGATTCCAGTAATAGATTCCGCTGGACATGGGAAGGTTTACTGTAGCCTGAGGACCTTCAACTAAACGATGAAACAGAAATTGCGTCGGAATAGAATACAACAGGCACCATGCCGACTTCTCTCCGGGACAGCAATGCTTCTAACTGTCTGTGCTTTGATTCTTTCCTGGGATTCCAGTAATAGATTCCTATGGACATGGGAAGGTTTACTGTAACCTGTGGACCTTCAACTAAACGATGAAACAGAAATTGCGTCGGAATAGAATACAACAGGCACCATGCCGACTTCTCTCCGGGAGAGTAATGCTTCTAACTGTCTGTGCTTTGATTCTTTCCTGGGATTCCAGTAATAGATTCCGATGGACATGGGAAGGTTTACTGTAACCTGTGACCTTCAACTTGACGATGAAACACAGAAATTGCGTCGTAAATGAATACAACAGGCTTCATGCCGATTTCGCTCCGGGAGACTAATGCTTGTAACTGTCTGTGTTTGATTCTTTCCCGGGATTCCAGTAATAGATTCCGATGGACATGGGTAAGTTTATTGTAAGCTGTTGACCTTCAACTTGACGATGAAACACAGAAACTGCGTGGGAATTGAATACAACAGGCACCATGTCGACTTCTGTCACGGAGAGTAATGTTTCTAACTGTCTGTGCTTTCATTCTTTCCTGGGATTTCAGTAATAGATTCCGATGGACATGGGATGGTTTACTGTAACCTGTGGACCTTCAACTTGACGATGAAACACAGATATTGCGTCGGAATAGAATACAACAGGCACATTGCCGAATTCTCTCCGGGAGAGTAATACATCTCACTGCCTGTGCTTTCATTCTTTCCTGGGATTCCAGTAAAAGATTCCGATGGACATGGAAAGGATTACTGTAACCTGTGGACCTTCAACTTGACGATGAAACACAGAAATTGCGTCGGAATAGAATACAACAGGCTCCATGCCGATTTCTCTCCGGGAGACTAATGCTTGTAACTGTCTGTGCTTTGATTCTTTCCTGGGATTCCAGTAATAGATTCCGATGGACATGGAATGGATTACTGTAACCTGTGGACCTTCAACGTGACGATGAAACACAGAAATTGCGTCGTAATTGAATACAACAGGCTTCATGCCGATTTCGCTCCGGGAGACTAATGCTTGTAACTGTCTGTGTTTGATTCTTTCCCGGGATTCCAGTAATAGATTCCGATGGACATGGGTAAGTTTATTGTAAGCTGTTGACCTTCAACTTGACGATGAAACACAGAAACTGCGTGGGAATTGAATACAACAGGCACCATGTCGACTTCTGTCACGGAGAGTAATGTTTCTAACTGTCTGTGCTTTCATTCTTTCCTGGGATTCCAGTAATAGATTCCGCTGGACATGGGAAGGTTTACTGTAGCCTGAGGACCTTCAACTAAACGATGAAACAGAAATTGCGTCGGAATAGAATACAACAGGCACCATGCCGACTTCTCTCCGGGAGAGTAATGCTTCTAACTGTCTGTGCTTTGATTCTTTCCTGGGATTCCAGTAATAGATTCCGATGGACATGGGAAGGTTTACTGTAACCTGTGACCTTTAACTTGACGATGAAACACAAAAATTGCGTCGGAATTGAATACAACAGGCACCATGCCGACTTCTCTCCGGGACAGCAATGCTTCTAACTGTCTGTGCTTTGATTCTTTCCTGGGATTCCAGTAATAGATTCCGTTGGACATGGGAAGGTTTACTGTAACCTGTGGACCTTCAACTTTACGATGAAACACAGAAATTGCGTCGGAATTGAATACAACAGGCACCATGCCGACTTCTGTCCGGGAGAGTATTGCTTCTAACTGTCTGTGGTTTGATTCTTTCCTGAAATTCCGGTAATAGATTCCGATGGACATGGGAAGGTTTACTGTAAACTGTGGTCCATCAACTTGACGTTGAAACACAGAAATTACGTCGGAATTGAATACAGCAAACACCATTCCGACTTCTCTCCGAGAGTGTAATGCTTCCAACTGTCTGTGCTTTGATTTTTTCCTGAAATTCCGGTAATAGATTCCGATGGACATGGGAAGGTTTACTGTAAACTGTGGTCCATCAACATGACGTTGAAACACAGAAGTTGCGTCGGAATTGAATACAACAAACACCATTCCGACTTCTCTCCGAGAGAATAATGTATCTAACTGTCTGTGCTTTGATTCTTTCCTGGGATTCCAGTAATACATTCCGATGGACAGGGCTAGGTTTACTGTAACCTGTGGACATTCAACTTGCCGATGAAACACAGAAATTGCGTCGGAATTGAATGCAACAGGCACCATGCCGATTTCTCTCCGGGAGAGTAATGCTTCTAACTGTCTGTGCTTTAATTCTTTCCTGGGATTTCAGTAATACATTCCGATGGACAGGGGAAAGCTTACTGTAACCTGTGGACCTTCAACTTGGCGATGAAACACAGAAATTGTATCGGAATTTATTACAACAGGCACCAAGCCGACTTCTGTCCGGGAGAGTAATGTTTCTAACTGTCTGTGCTTTGATTCTTTCCTAGGAATCCAGTAATAGATTCCGATGGACATGGGAAGGTTTACTGTAACCTGTGGACATTCAACTTGCCGATGAAACACAGAAATTGCGTCGGAATTGAATAGAACAGGCACCATGCCGACTTCTCTCCGGGAGAGTAATGCTTCCAACTCTCTGTGCTTTGATTCTTTCCTGGGACTCCTGTAATAGATTCCGATGGAAATGGGAAGGATTACTGTAACCTGTGGACCATTAACTTAACCATGAAACACAGAAATTGCGTCGAAATCCAATACAACAAACATATTGAGGACTTCTCTCCGGGAGAGTAATGCTTCCAACTCTCTGTGCTTTGATTCTTTCCTGGGATTCCTGTAATAGATTCCGATGGAAATGGAAAGGATTACTGTAACCTGTGGACCTTCAACTTGACGATGAAACACAGAAATTGCGTCGGAATTGAATACAACAGGCACCATGCCGATTTCTCTCCGGGAGACTAATGCTAGTAACTGTCTGTGTTTTGATTCTTTCCTGGGACTCCAGTAATAGTTTCCGATGGACATGGGAAGGTTTATTGCTACTTGTTGACCTTCAACTTGACGATGAAACACAGAAATTGCGTTGGAATTGAATCCAACAGGCACCATGCCGTCTTCTCTCCGGGAGAGTAACGCTTCTAACTGTGTGTGCTTTAATTCTTTCCTGGGATTGCAGTAATAGATTCCGATGGACATGGGAAGATTTACTGTGACCTGTGGACCTTCAACGTGACGATGAAACACAGATATTCCGTCGGAATTGAATTCAACGGGCACCATGCCGACCTCTCTCCGGGAGAGTAACGCTTCTAACTAGAAATTGCGTCGGAATTGAATTCAAAAGGCACCATGCTGACTTCTCTCCGGGAGGGTAAAGCTTCTAACTGTCTGTGCTTTGATTTTTTCCTGGGATTCCAGTAATAGATTCCGATGGACATGGGAGGGTTTACTGCGACCTGTAGACCTTCAGCTTGAAGATGAAACACAGAAATTGCGTCGGAATTGAATCCAACAGGCAACATGCCGGCTTCTCTCCGGGAGAGTAATGCTTCTAACTGTCTGTGCTTTGATTCTTTCCTGGGATTCCAGTAATAGATTCCGATGGACAGGGGAAGGTTTACTGTAACCTGTGGACCTTCAACTTGACGATAAAACACAGAAATTGCGTCGGAATTGAATTCAACGGGCACCATGCCGACCTCTCTCCGGGAGAGTAACGCTTCTAACTAGAAATTGCGTCGGAATTGAATTCAAAAGGCACCATGCTGACTTCTCTCCGGGAGGGTAAAGCTTCTAACTGTCTGTGCTTTGATTTTTTCCTGGGATTCCAGTAATAGATTCCGATGGACATGGGAGGGTTTACTGCGACCTGTAGACCTTCAGCTTGAAGATGAAACACAGAAATTGCGTCGGAATTGAATCCAAGAGGCACCAAGCCGACTTCTCTCCGGGAGAGTAATGCATCTAACTGTCTGTGCCTTGATTCTTTCCTGGGATTCCAGTAATAGATTCCGATGGACATGGGAAGGTTTACTGTAACCTGTGGACCTTCAACTTGACGATGAAACACAGAAATTGCGTAGGAATTGAATACAAAAGGCACCATGCTGACTTCTCTCCGGGAGACTAATGCTTCTGACTGTCTGTGCTTTGATTCTTTCCTGGGATTCCAGCAATAGATTCCGATGGACATAGGAAGGTTTACTGTAACCTGTGGACCTTCAACTTCACTATGAAACACAGAAATTGCGTCGGAATTGAATACAACAGGCACCATGCCGACTTCTCGCCGGGAGACTAATGCTTCTAACTGGTTGTGCTTTGATTCTTTCCTGCGATTCGAGTAATAGATTCCGATGGACATGGGAAAAATTACTGTAACCTGTGGACCTTCAACTTGACGATGAAACACAGACATTGCGTGGGAATTGAATACAACAGGCACCATGTCGACTTCTGTGCCCGGGGAGTAATGCTTCTAACTGCCTGTGCTTTCATTCTTTCCTGGGATTCCAGTAATAGATTCCGATGGACATGGGATGGTTTACTGTAACCTGTGGACCATCAACTTGACGATGAAACACAGATATTGCGTCGGAATAGAATACAACAGGCACATTGCCGAATTCTCTCCGGGAGAGTAATACATCTCACTGTCTGTGCTTTGATTCTTTCCTGGGATTCCAGTATAAGATTCCGATGGACATGGAAGGGATTACTGTAACCTGTGGACCTTCAACTTGACGATGAAACACAGATATTGCGTCGGAATTGAATACAACAGACTCCATGCCGATTTCTCTCCGGGAGACTAATGCTTGTAACTGTCTGTGCTTTGATTCTTTCCTGGGATTCCAGTAATAGATTCCGATGGACATGGAATGGATTACTGTAACCTGTGGACCTTCAACGTGACGATGAAACACAGAAATTGCGTCGTAATTGAATACAACAGGCTTCATGCCGATTTCGCTCCGGGAGACTAATGCTTGTAACTGTCTGTGTTTGATTCTTTCCCGGGATTCCAGTAATAGATTCCGATGGACATGGGTAAGTTTATTGTAAGCTGTTGACCTTCAACTTGACGATGAAACACAGAAACTGCGTGGGAATTGAATACAACAGGCACCATGTCGACTTCTGTCACGGAGAGTAATGCTTCTAACTGCCTGTGCTTTCATTCTTTCCTGGGATTCCAGTAATAGATTCCGCTGGACATGGGAAGGTTTACTGTAGCCTGAGGACCTTCAACTAAACGATGAAACACAGAAATTGCGTCTGAATAGCATACAACAGGCACCATGCCGACTTCTCTCCGGGAGAGTAATGCTTCTAACTGTCTGTGCTTTGATTCTTTCCTGGGATTCCAGTAATAGATTCCGATGGACATGGGAAGGTTTACTGTAACCTGTGACCTTCAACTTGACGATGAAACACAAAAATTGCGTCGGAATTGAATACAACAGGCACCATGCCGACTTCTCTCCGGGACAGCAATGCTTCTAACTGTCTGTGCTTTGATTCTTTCCTGGGATTCCAGTAATAGATTCCGATGGACATGGGAAGGTTTACTGTAACCTGTGGACCTTCAACTTTACGATGAAACACAGAAATTGCGTCGGAATTGAATACAACAGGCACCATGCCGCCTTCTGTCCGGGAGAGTATTGCTTCTAACTGTCTGTGGTTTGATTCTTTCCTGAAATTCCGGTAATAGATTCCGATGGACATGGGAAGGTTTACTGTAAACTGTGGTCCATCAACTTGACGTTGAAACACAGAAATTGCGTCGGAATTGAATACAGCAAACACCATTCCGACTTCTCTCCGAGAGAGTAATGCTTCCAACTGTCTGTGCTTTGATTTTTTCCTGGGATTCCAGTAATAGATTCCGATGGACATGGGAAGGTTTACTGTAACCTGTGGACCTTCAACTTTACGATGAAACACAGAAATTGCGTCGGAATTGAATACAACAGGCACCATGCCGACTTCTGTCCGGGAGAGTATTGCTTCTAACTGTCTGTGGTTTGATTCTTTCCTGAAATTCCGGTAATAGATTCCGATGGACATGGGAAGGTTTACTGTAAACTGTGGTCCATCAACATGACGTTGAAACACAGAAATTGCGTCGGAATTGAATACAACAAACACCATTCCGACTTCTCTCCGAGAGAATAATGTATCTAACTGTCTGTGCTTTGATTCTTTCCTGGGATTCCAGTAATACATTCCGATGGACAGGGCTAGGTTTACTGTAACCTGTGGAGATTCAACTTGCCGATGAAACACAGAAATTGCGTCGGAATTGAATACAACAAGCACCATGCCGATTTCTCTCCGGGAGAGTAATGCTTCTAACTGTCTGTGCTTTAATTCTTTCCTGGGATTTCAGTAATACATTCCGATGGACAGGGGAAAGCTTACTGTAACCTGTGGACCTTCAACTTGGCGATGAAACACAGAAATTGCGTCGGAATTTATTACAACAGGCACCAAGCCAACTTCTGTCCGGGAGAGTGATGCTTCTAACTGTCTGTGCTTTGATTCTTTCCTAGGAATCCAGTAATAGATTCCGATGGACATGGGAAGGTTTACTGTAACCTGTGGACATTCAACTTGCCGATGAAACACAGAAATTGCGTCGGAATTGAATACAACAAGCACCATGCCGATTTCTCTCCGGGAGAGTAATGCTTCCAACTCTCTGTGCTTTGATTCTTTCCTGGGTCTCCTGTAATAGATTCCGATGGAAATGGGAAGGATTACTGTAACCTGTGGACCATTAACTTAACCATGAAACACAGAAATTGCGTCGAAATTGAATACAGCAAACATATTGAGGACTTCTCTCCGGGAGAGTAATGCTTGAAACTCTCTGTGCTTTGATTCTTTCCTGGGATTCCTGTAATAGATTCCGATGGAAATGGAACGGATTACTGTAACCTGTGGACCTTCAACTTGACGATGAAACACAGAAATTGCGTCGGAATTGAATACAACAGGCACCATGCCGATTTCTCTCCGGGAGACTAATGCTAGTAACTGTCTGTGTTTTGATTCTTTCCTGGGACTCCAGTAATAGTTTCCGATGGACATTGGAAGGTTTATTGCTACTTGTTGACCTTCAACTTGACGATGAAACACAGAAATTGCGTTGGAATTGAATCCAACAGGCACCATGCAACCTTCTCTCCGGGAGAGTAACGCTTCTAACTGTGTGTGCTTTGATTCTTTCCTGGGAATGCAGTAATAGATTCCGATGGACATGGGAAGATTTACTGTGACCTGTGGACCTTCTACGTGACGATGAAACACAGAAATTCCGTCGGAATTGAATCCAAGAAGCATTAAGCCGACTTCTCTCCGGGAGAGTAATGCATCTAACTCTCTGTGCCTTGATTCTTTCCTGGGATTCCAGTAATAGATTCCGATGGACATGGGAAGGTTTACTGTAACCTGTTGACCTTCAACTTGACGATAAAACACAGAAATTGCGTCGGAATTGAATTCAACGGGCACCATGCCGACCTCTCTCCGGGAGAGTAACGCTTCTAACTAGAAATTGCGTCGGAATTGAATTCAAAAGGCACCATGCTGACTTCACTCCGGGAGGGTAAAGTTTCTAACTGTCTGTGCTTTGATTTTTTCCTGGGATTCCAGTAATAGATTCCGATGGACATGGGACGGTTTACTGCGACCTGTAGACCTTCAGCGTGAAGATGAAACACAGAAATTGCGTCGGAATTGAATCCAACAGGCAACATGCCGGCTTCTCTCCGGGAGAGTAATGCTTCTAACTGTCTGTGCTTTGATTCTTTCCTGGGATTCCAGTAATAGATTCCGATGGACATGGGAAGGTTTACTGTAACCTGTTGACCTTCAACTTGACGATAAAACACAGAAATTGCGTCGGAATTGAATTCAACGGGCACCATGCCGACCTCTCTCCGGGAGAGTAACGCTTCTAACTAGAAATTGCGTCGGAATTGAATTCAAAAGGCACCATGCTGACTTCTCTCCGGGAGGGTAAAGTTTCTAACTGTCTGTGCTTTGATTTTTTCCTGGGATTCCAGTAATAGATTCCGATAGACATGGGAGGGTTTACTGCGACCTGTAGACCTTCAGCGTGAAGATGAAACACAGAAATTGCGTCGGAATTGAATCCAACTGGCAACATGCCGGCTTCTCTCCGGGAGAGTAATGCTTCTAACTGTCTGTGCTTTGATTCTTTCCTGGGATTCCAGTAATAGATTCCGATGGACATGGGAAGGTTTACTGTAACCTGTGGACCTTCAACTTGACGATAAAACACAGAAATTGCGTCGGAATTGAATTCAACGGGCACCATGCCGACCTCTCTCCGGGAGAGTAACGCTTCTAACTAGAAATTGCGTCGGAATTGAATTCAAAAGGCACCATGCTGACTTCTCTCCGGGAGGGTAAAGCTTCTAACTGTCTGTGCTTTGATTTTTTCCTGGGATTCCAGTAATAGATTCCGATGGACATGGGAGGGTTTACTGCGACCTGTAGACCTTCAGCTTGAAGATGAAACACAGAAATTGCGTCGGAATTGAATCCAACAGGCAACATGCCGGCTTCTCTCCGGGAGAGTAATGCTTCTAACTGTCTGTGCTTTGATTCTTTCCTGGGATTCCAGTAATAGATTCCGATGGACATGGGAAGGTTTACTGTAACCTGTGGACCTTCAACTTGACGATAAAACACAGAAATTGCGTCGGAATTGAATTCAACGGGCACCATGCCGACCTCTCTCCGGGAGAGTAACGCTTCTAACTAGAAATTGCGTCGGAATTGAATGCAAAAGGCACCATGCTGACTTCTCTCCGGGAGGGTAAAGCTTCTAACGGTCTGTGCTTTGATTTTTTCCTGGGATTCCAGTAATAGATTCCGATGGACATGGGAGGGTTTACTGCGACCTGTAGACCTTCAGCTTGAAGATGAAACACAGAAATTGCGTCGGAATTGAATCCAAGAGGCACCAAGCCGACTTCTCTCCGGGAGAGTAATGCATCTAACTGTCTGTGCCTTGATTCTTTCCTGGGATTCCAGTAATAGATTCCGATGGACATGGGAAGGTTTACTGTAACCTGTTGACCTTCAACTTGACGATAAAACACAGAAATTGCGTCGGAATTGAATTCAACGGGCACCATGCCGACCTCTCTCCGGGAGAGTAACGCTTCTAACTAGAAATTGCGTCGGAATTGAATTCAAAAGGCACGATGCTGACTTCTCTCCGGGAGGGTAAAGCTTCTAACTGTCTGTGCTTTGATTTTTTCCTGGGATTCCAGTAATAGATTCCGATGGACATGGGAGGGTTTACTGCGACCTGTAGACCTTCAGCTTGAAGATGAAACACAGAAATTGCGTCGGAATTGAATACAACAGGCACCAAGCCGACTTCTCTCCGGGAGAGTAATGCATCTAACTGTCTGTGCCTTGATTCTTTCCTGGGATTCCAGTAATAGATTCCGATGGACATGGGAAGGTTTACTGTAACCTGTTGACCTTCAACTTGACGATAAAACACAGAAATTGCGTCGGAATTGAATTCAACGGGCACCATGCCGACCTCTCTCCGGGAGAGTAACGCTTCTAACTAGAAATTGCGTCGGAATTGAATTCAAAAGGCACCATGCTGACTTCTCTCCGGGAGGGTAAAGCTTCTAACTGTCTGTGCTTTGATTCTTTCCTGGGATTCCAGTAATAGTTTCCGATGCACAGCGGAAGGTTTATTGTAACCTGTTGACCTTCAACCTGACGATGAAAAACAGAATTTGCGTCGGAATTGAATCCAACAGGCACTATGCCGACTTCTCTAAGGGAGACTAATGCATCTAACTGTCTGTGCTTTTGATTCTTTCCTGGGATTCCAGTAATAGATTCCGATGGACATGGGAATGTTTACTGTAACCTGTGAACGTTCAACTTGACGATGAGATACAGAAACTGCGTCGGAATTGAATACAACAGGCACCAAGCCGACTTCTCTCCGGGAGAGTATTGCCTCTAACTATATGTGCTTTGATTCTTTCCTGGGATTCCAGTAATAGATTCCGATGGTCATGGGAAGGTTTAGTGCGACCTGTGGACCTTCAACTGGAAGATGAAACACAGAAATTGCGTCGGAATTGAATCCAACAGGCACCATGCCGGCTTCTCTCCGGGAGAGTAATGCTTCTAACTGTGTGTGCTTTGATTCTTTCCTGGGATTCCAGTAATAGATTGCGATGGACATGGGAAGGTTTACTGTAACCTGTGGACCTTCAACTTCACTATGAAACACAGAAATAGCGTCGGAATTGAATCCAACAGGCACCATGCCGGCTTCTCTCCGGGAGAGTAATGCTTCTAACTGTCTGTGCTTTGATTCTTTCCTGGGATTCCAGTAATATATTCCGATGGACATGGGAAAGATTACTGTAACCTGTGGACGTTCAACTTGACGATGAAACACAGAAATTGCGTCGGAATTGAATACAAAAGGCACATTGCCGAATTTTCTCCGGGAGAGTAATACTTCTCACTGTCTGTGCTTTGATTCTTTCCTGGGATTCCAGTAATAGATTCCGATGGACATGGAAAGGATTACTGTAACCTGTGGACCTTCAATTTGACGATGAAACACAGAAATTCCGTCGGAAGTGAATACAACAGGCTCCATGCCGATTTCTCTCCGGGAGACTAATGCTTGTAACTGTCTGTGTTTTTATTCTTTCCTGGGATTCCAGTAATAGATTCCGATGGACATGGGATGGTTTATTGTAACCTGTTGACCTTCAACTTGACGATGAAACACAGAAATTGCGTGGGAATTGAATACAACAGGCACCATGTCGACTTCTGTCCCGGGGAGTAATGCTTCTAACTGCCTGTGCTTTCATTCTTTCCTGGGATTCCAGTAATAGATTCCGATGGACATGGGAAGGTTTACTGCAACCTGTGGACCCTCAACAAGACGATGAAACACAGAAATTGCGTCGGAATTGAATACAACAGGCACCATGCCGACCTCTCTCCGGGAGAATAATGTATCTAACTGTCAGTGCTTTGATTCTTTCCTGGGATTCCAGTAATAGATTCCGATGGACATGGGAAGGTTTACTGTAACCTGTGGACCTTCAACTTCACTATGAAACACAGAAATTGGGTCGGAATTGAATACAACAGGCACCATGCCGAAATCTCGCCGGGAGACTAATGCTTCTAACTGGTTGTGCTTTTATTCTTTCCTGCGATTCCAGTAATAGATTCCGATGGACATGGGAAAAATTACTGTAACCTGTGGACCTTCAACTTGACGATGAAACACAGAAATTGCGTGGGAATTGAATACAACAGGCACCATGTCGACTTCTGTCCCGGGGAGTGATGCTTCTAACTGCCTGTGCTTTCATTCTTTCCTGGGATTCCAGTAATAGATTCCGATGGACATGGGAAGGTTTACTGTAACCTGTGGATCTTCAACGTGACGATGAAACACAGAAATTGCGTCGGAACTGAATACAACAGGCACCATGCCGACTTCTCTCCGGGAGAGGAATGTTTCTAACTGTCTGTGCTTTGATTCCTTCCTACGATTCCAGTAAAAGATTCCGATGGATATGGGAAAGTTTACTGTAACCTGTGGACCATCAACTTGACGATGAAACACAGAAATTGCATCGGAATTGAATACAACAGGCACCATGCCGACTTCTCTCCGGGAGAGTAATGTTCCTAACTGTCTGTGCTTTGATTCTTTCCTGGTATTCCACATCGGAATTGAATACAACAGGCACCATGCCGACTTCCCTCCGGGAGAGTAATGTTCCTAACTGTCTGTGCTTTGATTCTTTCCTGGTATTCCAGTAATAGATTCCGATGGACATGGGAAGGTTTACTGTAACCTGTGGACCTTCAACGTAACGATGAAACACAGAAATTGCGGCGGAATTGAATACAACAGGCACCAAGCCGACGTCTCTCCGGGAGAGTAATGCTTCTAACTGTCTGTGCCTTGATTCTTTCCTGGGATTCCAGTAATAGATTCCGATGGACATAGGAAGGTTTACTGTGACCTGTGGACCTTCAACTTGAAGATGAAACACAGAAATTGCGTCGGAATTGAATCCAACAGGCACCATGCCAGCTTCTCTCCGGGAGAGTAATGCTTCTAACTGTCCGTGCTTTGATTCTTTCCTGGGATTCCAGTAATATATTCCGATGGACAGGGCTAGGTTTACTGTAACCTGTGGACCTTCAACTTGACGATGAAACACAGAAATTGCGTCGGAATTGAATACAACAGGCACCATGCCGATTTCTCTCCGGGAGAATTATGCTTCTAACTGTCTGTGCATTGATTTTTTCCTGGGATACCAGTAATAGATACCGATGGGCATGGGAAAGTGTACTGTAACACGTGCACCTTCATCTTGACGATGAAACACAGAAATTGCGTCGGAATTGAATCCAACAGGCTCCAAGATGACTTCTGCCCTGGAGAGTAATGCTTCTAACAGTCTGTGCTTTAATTCTTTACTGGGATTCCAGTAATAGATTCCGATGGACAAGGAAACGTTTACTGTAACCTGTGGACCTTCAACTTGACGATGAAACACAGAAATTGCATCGGAATTCAATACAACAGGCACCATGCCGACCTCTGTCCGGGACAGTAACGCATCTAACTGTCTGTGCTTTGATTCTTTCCTGGGATTCCAGTAATAGATTCCGATGGACATTGGAAGGATTACTGTAACCTGTTGACCTTCAACTTGACGATGAAACACAGAAATTGCGTCGGAATGGAATACAACAGGCACCATGTCAACCTCTCTCCAGGAGAGTAATACTTCTAACTGCCTGTGCCTTAATTTACTCGTAGGATTCCAGTAATAGATTCCGATGGACATGGGAAGGTTTACTGTAACCTATGGACCTTCAACTTGACGATGAAACACAGAAATTGCGTCGGAATTGAATCCAACAGGCTCCAAGATGACTTCTGCCCTGGAGGGTAATGCTTCTAACTGTCTGTGCTTTGA
This sequence comes from Schistocerca americana, assembly GCF_021461395.2. Taxonomy (NCBI): domain Eukaryota; kingdom Metazoa; phylum Arthropoda; class Insecta; order Orthoptera; family Acrididae; genus Schistocerca; species Schistocerca americana. The sequence goes on along the minus strand of NC_060122.1, from coordinate 34,377,899 downwards.
TTTTTTCCTGGGATTCCAGTAATAGATTCCGATGGACATTGGAAGATTTACTGTAACCTGTGGACCTTAAACTTGACGATGAAACACAGAAATGGCGTCGGAATTGCATACAACAGGCAAAAAGCCGACTTCTTCCCGGGAGAGTAATGCTTCTAACTGTCTGTGCTTTGATTCCTTCCTAGGATTCAAGTAAAAGATTCCGATGGATATGGGAAGGTTTACTGTAACCTGTGGACCTTCAACTTGCGATGAAACACAGAAATTGCATCGGAATTGAATACAACAAGCACCATGCCGACTTCTCTCCGGGAGAGTAATGTTTCTAACTGTCTGTGCTTTGATTCTTTCCTGGTATTCCAGTAATAGATTCCGATGGACATGGGAAGGTTTACTTTAACCTGTGGACCTTCTACTTAACGATGAAACACAGAAATTGCGGCGGAATTGAATACAACAGGCACCATGCCGACGTCTATCCGGGAGAGTAATGCTTCTAACTGTCTGTGCCTTGATTCTTTCCTGGGATTCCAGTAATAGATTCCGATGGACATGGGAAGGTTTACTGTGACCTGTGGACCTTCAACTTGAAGATGAAACACAGAAATTGCGTCGGAATTGATTCCAACAGGCACCATGCCGGCTTCTCTCCGGGAGAGTAATGCTTCTAACTGTCCGTGCTTTGATTGTTTCCTGGGATCCCAATAATAGATTCCGATGGACAGGGCTAGATTTATTGTAACCTGTGGACCTTCAACTTGACAATGAAACACAGAAATGGCGTCGGAATTGAATACAACAGGCACCATGCGGATTTCTCTCCGGGAGAGTTATGCTTCTAACTGTCTGTGGATTGATTTTTTCCTGGGATACCAGTAATAGATTGCGATGGGAATGGGAAGGTTTACTGTAACATGTGCACCATCATCTTGACGATGAAACACAGAAATTGCGTCGGAATTGAATCCAACAGGCTCCAAGATGACTTCTGCCCTGGAGAGTAATGCTTCTAACTGTCCCTGCTTTGATTCTTTCCTGGGATTCCAGTAATAGATTCCGATGGACATGGGACGTTTACTGTAACCTGTGGACCTTCAACGTGACGATGAAACACAGAAATTGCGTCGGAATTGAATCCAACAGGCACCATGCCAGCTTCTCTCCGGGAGAGTAATGCTTCTAACTGTCCGTGCTTTGATTCTTTCCTGGGATTCCAGTAATAGATTCCGATAGACAGGGCTAGGTTTACTGTAACCTGTGGACCTTCAACGTGACGATGAAACACCGAAATTGCGTCGGAATTAAATACAACAGGCACCATGCCGATTTCTCTCCGGGAGAATTATTCTTCTAACTGTCTGTGCATTGATTTTTTCCTGGGATACCAGTAATAGATTCCGATGGGCATGGGAAAGTTTACTGTAACATGTGCACCTTCATCTTGACGATGAAACACAGAAATTGCGTCGGAATTGAATCCAACAGGCTCCAAGATGACTTCTGCCCTGGAGAGTAATGCTTCTAACAGTCTGTGCTTTAATTCTTTACTGGGATTCCAGTAATAGATTCCGATGGACAAGGGAACGTTTACTGTAACCTGTGGACCTACAAGTTGACGATTAAACACAGAAATTGCATCGGAATTCAATACAACAGGCACCATGCCGACCTCTGTCCGGGACAGTAACGCATCTAACTGTCTGTGCTTTGATTCTTTCCTGGGATTCCAGTAATAGATTCCGATGGACATTGGAAGGATTACTGTAACCTGTTGACCTTCAACTTGACGATGAAACACAGAAATTGCGTCGGAATGGAATACAACAGGCACCATGTCAAACTCTCTCCAGGAGAGTAATGCTTCTAACTGTCTGTGCTTTAATTCACTCGTAGGATTCCAGTAATAGATTCCGATGGACATGGGAAGGTTTACTGTAACCTGTGGACCTTCAACTTGACGATGAAACACAGAAATTGCGTCGGAATTGAATCCAACAGGCTCCAAGATGACTTCTGCCCTGGAGGGTAACGCTTCTAACTGTCTGTGCTTTGATTCTTTCCTGGGATTCCAGTAACAGATTCCGATGGACATGGGAACGTTTACTGTAACCTGTGGACCTTCAACGTGACGATGAAACACGGAAATTGCGTCGGAACTGAATACAACAGGCACCATGCCGACTTCTCTCCATGAGAGTAACGCATCTAACTGTCTGTGTTTTGATTCTTTCCTGGGATTCCAGTAATAGATTCCGATGGACATTGGAAGATTTACTGTAACCTGTGGACCTTAAACTTGACGATGAAACACAGAAATGGCGTCGGAACTGCATACAACAGGCAAAAAGCCGACTTCTGCCCGGGAGAGTAATGCTTCTAACTGTCTGTGCTTTGATTCCTTCCTAGGATTCCAGTAAAAGATTCCGATGGATATGGGAAGGTTTACTGTAACCTGTGGACCTTCAACTTGACGATGAAACACAGAAATTGTATCGGAATTGAATACAACAGGCACCATGCCGACTTCTCTCCGGGAGAGTAATGTTTCTAACTGTCTGTGCTTTGATTCTTTCCTGGTATTCCAGTAATAGATTCCGATGGACATGGGAACGTTTACTGTAACCTGTGGACCTTCAACTTGACGATGAAACACAGAAATTGCGTCGGAATTGAATACAACAGGCACCATGCCGACTTCTCTCCGGGAGCGTAATGCTTCTAACTGTCCGTGCTTTGATTCTTTCCTGGGATTCCAGTAATAGATTCCGATGGACAGGGCTAGGTTTACTGTAACCTGTGGACCTTCAACGTGACGATGAAACACAGAAATTGCGTCTGAATTGAATACAACAGGCACCATGCCGACCTCTCTCCGGGAGAATAATGTATCCAACTGTCGGTGCTTTGATTCTTTCCTGGGATTCCAGTAATAGATTCCGATTTACAGGGCTAGGTTTACTGTAACCTGTGGACCTTCAACTTGACGATGAAACACAGAAATTGCGTCGGAATTAAATACAACAGGCTCCATGCCGACTTTTCTCCGGGAGACTTATGCATATATATGTCTGTGCTTTGATTCTTTCCTGGGAATTCAGTAATAGATTCCGAAGGACATGGGAACGTTTACTGTACCTGTAGACCTTCAACCTGACAATGAAACTCAGAAATAGCGTCGGAATATAATCCAACAGGCACCATGCCGACTTCTCTCCGGGAGAGTAATGCTTCTAACTGTCTGTGCTTTGATTTTTTCCTGGGATACCAGTAATAGATTCCGATGGGCATGGGAAGGTTTACTGTAACATGTGCACTTTCAACTTGACGATGAAACACAGAAATGGCGTCGGAATGGAATACTACAGGCACCGTATCGACCTCTCTCCGGGAGAGTAATGCTTCTAACTGTCTGTGCTTTAATTCACTCGTAGGATTCCAATAATAGATTCCGATGGACATGGGAAGGTTTACTGTAACCTGTGGACCCTTAACTTGACGATGAAACACAGAAATTGCGTCGGAATTGAATCCAACAGGCTCCAAGCCGACTTCTGCCCTGGAGAGTATTGCTTCTAACTGTCTGTGCTTTGATTTTTTCCTGGGATTCCAGTAATAGATTCCGATGGACATGGGAACGTTTACTGTAACCTGTGAACCTTCAACTTGACGATGAAACACAGACATTGCGTCGGAATTGAATACAACAGGCACCATGCCGACTTCTCTCCGGGAGAGTAACGCATCTAACTGTCTGTGCTTTGATTCTTTCCTGGGATTGCAGTAATAGATTCCGTTGGACATTGGAAGGTTTACTTTAACCTGTGGACCTTCAACTTGACGATGAAACACAGAAATTGCGTCGGAATTGAATACAACAGGCAAAAAGCCGACTTCTGGCCGGGAGAGCAATGCTTCTAACTGTCTGTGCTTTGATTCTTTCCTGGGATTCCAGTAATAGATTCCGATGGACATGGGAAGGTTTACTGTAACCTGTGGATCTTCAACGTGACGATGAAACACAGAAATTGCGTCGGAATTGAATACAACAGGCACCATGCCGACTTCTCTCCGGGAGAGTAATGCTTCTAACTGTCTGTGCTTTGACTCTTTCCTGGGATTCCAGTAATAGATTCCGATGGACATGGGAAGGTTTCCTGTAACCTGTGGACCTTCAACTTGACGATGAAACACAGAAATTGCATCGGAATTGAATACAACAGGCACCATGCCGACGTCTCTCCGGGAGACTAATGCTTCTAACTGTCTGTGCCTTGATTCTTTCCTGCGATTCCAGTAATAGTTTCCGATGGACATGGGAAGGTTTTCTGTGACCTGTGGACCTTCAACTTCAAGACGAAACACAGAAATTGCGTCGGAATTGAATCCAACAGGCACCATGACGGCGTCTCTCCGGGAGAGTAATGCTTCTAACTGTCTGTGCTTTGATTCTTTCCTGGGATTCCAGTAATAGATTCCGATGGACAGGGCTAGGTTTACTGTAACCTGTGGACCTTCAACTTGACGATGAAACACAGAAATTGCGTCGAAATTGAATACAACAGCCACCATGCCGATTTCTCTCCGGGAGAGTTATGCTTCTAACTGTCTGTGCTTTGATTTTTTCCTGGGATACCAGTAATAGTTTCCGATGGGCATGGGAAGGTTTACTGTAACATGTGCACCTTTAACTTGACGATGAAACACAGAAATTGCGTGGGAATTGAATCCAACAGGCTCCAAGATGACTTCTGCCCTGGAGAGTAATGCTTCTAACTGTCTGTGCTTTGATTCTTTCCTGGGATTCCAGTAATAGATTCCGATGGACATGGGAACGTTTACTGCAACCTGTGGACCTTCAACTTGACGATGAAACACAGAAATTGCGTCGGAATTGAATGCAACAGGCTCCAAGATGACTTCTGCCCTGGAGAGTAATGCTTCTAACTGTCTGTGCTTTGATTCTTTCCTGGGATTCCAGTAATAGATTCCGATGGACATGGGAACGTTTACTGTAACCTGTGGACCTTCAACTTGACGATGAAACACAGAAATTGCGTCGGAATTGAATACAACAGGCACCATGCCGAATTCTCTCCGGGAGAGTAACGCATCTAACTGTCTGTGCATTGATTCTTTTCTGGGATTCCAGTAATAGATTCTGATGGACATTGGAAGGTTTACTTTAACCTGTGGACCTTCAACTTGACGATGAATCACAGAAATGGCGTCGAAATGGAATACAACAGGCAAAAAGCCGACTTCTGTCCGGGAGAGTAATGCTTCTAACTGTCTGTGCTTTGTTTCCTTCCTGGGATTCGAGTAATAGATTTTGATGGACAGGGCTAGGTTTACCGTAACCTGTGGACCTTCAACTTGACGATGAAACACAGAAATTGCGTCGGAATTGAATACAACAGGCACCATGCCGATTTCTCTTTGGGAGAGAAATGCTTCCAACTGTCTGTGCTTTAATTCTTTCCTGGGATTCCAGTAATAGATTCCGATGGACATGGGAAGGTTTACTGTAACCTGTGGACCTTCAACTTGACGATGAAACACAGAAATAGCGTCGGAACTGAATACAACTGGCACCATGCCGACTTCCCTCCGGGAGAGTAATGCTTCTAACTGTCTGTGCTTTGATTCTTTCCTGGGAATTCAGTAATAGATTCCGATGGACATGGGAACGTTTACTGTAACCTGTGGACCTTCAACTTGACAAAAGAAATTGCGTCGGAATATAATCCAACAGGCACCATGCCGACTTCTCTCCGGGAGAGTAATGCTTCTAACTGTGTGTGCTTTGATTTTTTCCTGGGATACCAGTAATAGATTCCGATGGGCATGGGAAGGTTTACTGTAACATGTGCGCCTTCAACTTGACGATGAAACACAGAAATTGCGTCGGAATGGAATGCAACAAGCACCATGTCGATCTCTCTCCGGGAGAGTAATGCTTCTAACAGACTGTGCTTTAATTCACTCCTAGGATTCCAGTAATAGATTCCGATGGACATGGGAAGGTTTACTGTAACCTGTGGACTCTTAACTTGACGATGAAACACAGAAATTGCGTCGGAATTGAATCCAACAGGCTCCAAGCCGACTTCTGCCCTGGAGAGTAATGCATCTAACTGTCTGTGCTTTGATTCTTTCCTGGGATTCCAGTAATGGATTCCGATGGACATGGGAACGTTTACTGTAACCTGTGAACCTTCAACTTGACGATGAAACACAGAAATAGCGTCGGAATTGAATACAACAGGCAGCATGCCGACTTCTCTCCGGGAGAGTAACGCATCTAACTGTCTGTGCATTGATTCTTTCCTGGGATTCCAGTAATAGATTCCGATGGACATGGGAAGGTTTACTGTAACCTGTGGACCTTCAACTTGACGATGAATCACAGAAATTGCGTCGGAATTGAATGCAACAGGCAAATAGCCGACTTCTCTCCGGGAGAGTAACGCATCTAACTGTCTGTGCTTTGGTTCTTTCCTGGGATTCCAGTAATAGATTCCAATGGACAGGGCAAGGTTTACTGTAACCTGTGGACCTTCAACTTGACGATGAAACACAGAAATTGCGTCGGAATTGAACCCAACAGGCTCCAAGCCGACTTGTGCCCTGGAGAGTAATGCATCTAACTGTCTGTGCTTTGATTCTTTCCTGGGATTCCAGTAATGGATTCCGATGGACATGGGAACGTTTACTGTAACCTGTGAACCTTCAACTTGACGATGAAACACAGAAATAGCGTCGGAATTGAATACAACAGGCACCATGCCGACTTCTCTCCGGGAGAGTAACGCATCTAACTGTCTGTGCATTGATTCTTTCCTGGGATTCCAGTAATAGATTCCGATGGACATGGGAAGGTTTACTGTAACCTGTGGACCTTCAACGTGACGATGAGACACAGAAATTGCGTCGGAATTGAATACAATAGGCTTCATGCCGACCTCTCTCCGGGAGAATAATGTATCTACTTGTCTGTGCTTTGATTCTTTCCTGGGATTCCAGTAATAGATTCCGATGGACAGTGCTAGGTTTACTGTAACCTGTGGACCTTCAACTTGACGATGAATCACAGAAATTGCGTCGGAATTGAATGCAACAGGCAAAAAGCCGACTTCTCTCCGGGAGAGTAACGCATCTAACTGTCTGTGCTTTGGTTCTTTCCTGGGATTCCAGTAATAGATTCCGATGGACAGGGCAAGGTTTACTGTAACCTGTGGACCTTCAACTTGACGATGAAACACAGAAATTGCGTCGGAATTGAATCCAACATGCTCCAAGCCGACTTCTGCCCTGGAGAGTAATGCATCTAACTGTCTGTGCTTTGATTCTTTCCTGGGATTCCAGTAATGGATTACGATGGACGTGGGAACGTTTACTGTAACCTGTGGACCTTCAACTTGACGATGAAACACAGAAATAGCATCGGAATTGAATACAACAGGCACCATGCCGACTTCTCTCCGGGAGAGTAACGCATCTAACTGTCTGTGCATTGATTCCTTCCTGGGATTCCAGTAATAGATTCCGATGGACATGGGAAGGTTTACTGTAACCTGTGGACCTTCAACGTGACGATGAGACACAGAAATTGCGTCGGAATTGAATACAACAGGCACCATGCCGACTTCTCTCCGGGAGAGTAACGCATCTAACTGTCTGTGCATTGATTCTTTCCTGGGATTCCAGTAATAGATTCCGATGGACATGGGAAGGCTTACTGAAACCTGTGGACCTTCAACTTGACGATAAATCACAGAAATTGCGTCGGAATTGAATACAACAGGCAAAAAGCCGACTTCTGTCCGAAAGAGTGATGCTTCTAACTGTCTGTGCTTTGATTCTTTCCTGGGTTTCCAGTAATAGATTCCGATGGACATGGGAAGGTTTATTATAACCTGTGGACCATCAACGTGACGATGAGACACAGAAATTGCGTCGGAATTGAATACAGCAGGCACCATGCCGACCTCTCTCCGGGAGAATAATGTATCTATTTGTCTGTGCTTTGATTCTTTCCTGGGATTCCAGTAATAGATTCCGATGGACAGTGCTAGGTTTACTGTAACCTGCGGACCTTTAACTTGACGATGAAACACAGAAATTGCATCGGAATTGAATACAACAGGCACCATGCCGACTTGTCTCCGGGTGAGTAACGCATCTAACTGTCTGTGCTTTGATTCTTTCCTGGGATTCCAGTAATAGATTCCGATGGACATGGGAAGGTTTACTGTAACCTGTGGACCTTCAACGTGACGATGAAACACAGAAATTGCGTCGGAATTGAATACAACAGGCACCATGCCGACCTCTCTCCGGAAGAATAATGTATCTAACTGTCTGTGCTTTGATTCTTTCCTGGGATTCCAGTTATAGAATCCGATGGACAGGGAAGGTTTACTGTAACCTGTGGACCTTCAACTTGACGATGAAACACAGAAATTGCGTCGGAATTGAATACAACAGGCACCATGCCGATTTCTCTCCGGGAGTGTAATGCTTCTAACTGTCTGTGCTTTAATTCTTTCCTGGGATTCCAGTAATAGATTCCGATGGACATGGGAAGGTTTACTGTAAGCTGTGGACCTTCAACTTGGCGATGAAACACAGAAATTGCGTCGGAATTGAAAACAACAGGCACCAAGCCGACATCTGTCCAGGAGAGTAATTCTTCTAACAGTCTGTGCTTTGATTCTTTCCTGGGATTCCGGTAATAGATTCCGATGGGCATACGAAGGTTTACTGTAACCTGTGGACCTTCAACGTGACGATGAAACACAGAAATTGCGTCGGAATTAAATACAACAGGCACCATGCCGACTTCTCTCCGGGAGAGTAATGTTTCTAACTGACTGTGCTTGGATTCTTTCCTGGGTATCCAGTAATAGATTCTGATGGACAGCGCTAGGTTTACTGTAACCTGTGGACCATCAACTTGACGATGAAACACAGAAATTGCGTCGGAATTGATTACAACAGGCACCATGCCGATTTCTCTCCGGGAGAGTAATGCTTCTAACTGTCTTTTCTTTGATTTTTTCTTGGGATACCAGTAACAGATTCCGATGGGCATGGGAAGGTTTACTGTCACCTGTGGACCTTCAACTTGACGATGAAACACAGAAATTGGGTCGGAATTGAATACAACAGGCAAAAAGCCGGCTTCTGTCCGAGAGAGTAATGCTTCTAACTGTCTGTGCTTTGTTTCTTTCCTGGGATTCCAGTAATAGATTCCGATGGACATGGGAAGGTTTACTGTAACTTGTGGACCTTCAACTTGACGATGAAACACAGAAACCGCGTCGGATTTGAATACAACGGGCACCATGCCGACTTCTCTAAGGGAGAGTAACGCATCTAACTGTCTGTGCTTTGTTTCTTTCCTGGGATTCCAGTAATAGATTCCGATGGACATTGGAAGGTTTACTGTAACCTGTGGACCTTCAACTTGACGATGAAACACAGAAATTGCGTCGGAATTGAATACAACAGGCAAAAAGCCGACTTCTGTCCGGGAGAGTAATGCTTCTAACTGTCTGTGCTTTGATTCTTTCCTGGGATTCCAGTAATTGATTCCGATGGACAGGGCTAGGTTTACTGTAACCTGTGGATTTGCAACTTGACGATGAAACACAGAAATTGCGTCGGAATTGAATCCAAGAGGCTCCAAGCCGACTTCTGCCCTGGAGAGTAATGCTTCTAACTGCCTGTGCTTTGATTCTTTCCTGGGATTCCGGTAATAGATTCCGATGGGCATACGAAGGTTTACTGTAACCTGTGGACCTTCAACGTGACGATGAAACACAGAAATTGCGTCGGAATTAAATACAACAGGCACCATGCCGACTTCTCTCCGGAAGAGTAATGTTTCTAACTGTCTGAGCTTTGATTCTTTCCTGGGTATCCAGTAATAGATTCTGATGGACAGGGCTAGGTTTACTGTAACCTGTGGACCATCAACTTGACGATGAAACACAGAAATAGCGTCGGAATTGAATACAACAGGCACCATGCCGACTTCTCTCCGGGAGAGTAACGCATCTAACTGTCTGTGCATTGATTCCTTCCTGGGATTCCAGTAATAGATTCCGATGGACATGGGAAGGTTTACTGTAACCTGTGGACCTTCAACGTGACGATGAGACACAGAAATTGCGTCGGAATTGAATACAACAGGCACCATGCCGACTTCTCTCCGGGAGAGTAACGCATCTAACTGTCTGTGCATTGATTCTTTCCTGGGATTCCAGTAATAGATTCCGATGGACATGGGAAGGCATACTGAAACCTGTGGACCTTCAACTTGACGATAAATCACAGAAATTGCGTCGGAATTGAATACAACAGGCAAAAAGCCGACTTCTGTCCGAAAGAGTGATGCTTCTAACTGTCTGTGCTTTGATTCTTTCCTTGGATTCCAGTAATAGATTCCGATGGACATGGGAAGGTTTATTATAACCTGTGGACCATCAACGTGACGATGAGACACAGAAATTGCGTCGGAATTGAATACAGCAGGCACCATGCCGACCTCTCTCCGGGAGAATAATGTATCTATTTGTCTGTGCTTTGATTCTTTCCTGGGATTCCAGTAATAGATTCCGATGGACAGTGCTAGGTTTACTGTAACCTGCGGACCTTTAACTTGACGATGAAACACAGAAATTGCATCGGAATTGAATACAACAGGCACCATGCCGACTTGTCTCCGGGAGAGTAACGCATCTAACTGTCTGTGCTTTGATTCTTTCCTGGGATTCCAGTAATAGATTCCGATGGACATGGGAAGGTTTACTGTAACCTGTGGACCTTCAACGTGACGATGAAACACAGAAATTGCGTCGGAATTGAATACAACAGGCACCATGCCGACCTCTCTCCGGAAGAATAATGTATCTAACTGTCTGTGCTTTGATTCTTTCCTGGGATTCCAGTTATAGAATCCGATGGACAGGGAAGGTTTACTGTAACCTGTGGACCTTCAACTTGACGATGAAACACAGAAATTGCGTCGGAATTGAATACACCAGGCACCATGCCGATTTCTCTCCGGGAGTGTAATGCTTCTAACTGTCTGTGCTTTAATTCTTTCCTGGGATTCCAGTAATAGATTCCGATGGACATGGGAAGGTTTACTGTAAGGTGTGGACCTTCAACTTGGCGATGAAACACAGAAATTGCGTCGGAATTGAAAACAACAGGCACCAAGCCGACATCTGTCCAGGAGAGTAATTCTTCTAACAGTCTGTGCTTTGATTCTTTCCTGGGATTCCGGTAATAGATTCCGATGGGCATACGAAGGTTTTATGTAACCTGTGGACCTTCAACGTGACGATGAAACACAGAAATTGCGTCGGAATTAAATACAACAGGCACCATGCCGACTTCTCTCCGGGAGAGTAATGTTTCTAACTGACTGTGCTTTGATTCTTTCCTGGGTATCCAGTAATAGATTCTGATGGACAGGGCTAGGTTTACTGTAACCTGTGGACCATCAACTTGACGATGAAACGCAGAAATTGCGTCGGTATTGATTACAACAGGCACCATGCCGATTTCTCTCCGTTAGAGTAATGCTTCTAACTGTCTTTTCTTTGATTTTTTCTTGGGATACCAGTAACAGATTCCGATGGGCATGGGAAGGTTTACTGTCACCTGTGGACCTTCAACTTGACGATGAAACACAGAAATTGGGTCGGAATTGAATACAACAGGCAAAAAGCCGGCTTCTGTCCGAGAGAGTAATGCTTCTAACTGTCTGTGCTTTGTTTCTTTCCTGGGATTCCAGTAATAGATTCCGATGGACGTGGGAAGGTTTACTGTAACTTGTGGACCTTCAACTTGACGATGAAACACAGAAACCGCGTCGGATTTTAATACAACGGGCACCATGCCGACTTCTCTAAGGGAGAGTAGCGCATCTAACTGTCTGTGCTTTGTTTCTTTCCTGGGATTCCAGTAATAGATTCCGATGGACATTGGAAGGTTTACTGTAACCTGTGGACCTTCAACTTGACGATGAAACACAGAAATTGCGTCGGAATTGAATACAACAGGCAAAAAGCCGACTTCTGTCCGGGAGAGTAATGCTTCTAACTGTCTGTGCTTTGATTCTTTCCTGGGATTCCAGTAATTGATTCCGATGGACAGGGCTAGGTTTACTGTAACCTGTGGATTTGCAACTTGACGATGAAACACAGAAATTGCGTCGGAATTGAATCCAAGAGGCTCCAAGCTGACTTCTGCCCTGGAGAGTAATGCTTCTAACTGCCTGTGCTTTGATTCTTTCCTGGGATTCCAGTAATAGATTCCGATGGACATGGGAACGTTTACTGTAACCTGTGGACCTTCAACTTGACGATGAAACACAGAAATTGCGCCGGAATTGAATATAACAGGCACCATGCCGACCTCTCTCCGGGAGAATAATGTATCTAACTGTCTGTGCCTTGATTCTTTCCTGGGATTCCAGTAATAGATTCCGATGGACAGGGCTAGGTTTACTGTAACCTGTGGACATTCAACTTGCCGATGAAACACAGAAATTGCGTCGGAATTGAATACAACAGGCACCATGCCGATTTCTCTCCGGGAGAGTAATGCTTCTAACTGTCTGTGCTTTAATTCTTTCCTGGGATTTCAGTAATACATTCCGATGGACAGGGGAAAGCTTACTGTAACCTGTGGACCTTCAACTTGGCGATGAAACACAGAAATTGCGTCGGAATTTAATACAACAGGCACCAAGCCGACTTCTGTCCGGGAGAGTAATGCTTCTAACTGTCTGTGCTTTGATTCTTTCCTAGGAATCCAGTAATAGATTCCGATGGACATGGGAAGGTTTACTGTAACCTGTGGACCTTCAACTTGACGAGGAAACACAGAAATTGCGTCGGAATTGAATACAACAGGCACCATGCCGACTTCCCTCCGGGAGAGTAATGCTTCTAACTGTTTGTGATTTGATTCTTTCCTGGGAGTCCAGTAATAGACTCCGATGGACATGAGAAGATTTATTGTAACCTGTGGACCTTCTACGTGACGATGAAACACAGAAATTGCGTCGGAATTGAATGCAACAGGCACCATGCCGACTTCTGTCCAGGAGAGTAAAGCTTCTAATTGTCTGTGCTTTGATTCTTTCCTGGGATTCCAGTAATCGAATCCGATGGACATGGGAAGGTTTACTGTAACCTGTGGACCTTCAACGTGACGATGAAACACAGAAATTGCGTCGGAATTGAATACAACAGGCACCACGCCGACATTTCTCCGGGAGACTTATGCTTCTAACCGTCTGTGCTTTGATTCTTTCCTGGGAATTCAGTAATAGATTCCGATGGACATGGGAACGTTTACTGTACCTGTAGACCTTCAACGTGACAATGAAACTCAGAAACTGCGTCGGATTGAATACATCCAGGCACCATGCCGACTTCTCTCCGGGTGAGTAATGCTTCCAACTCTCTGTGCTTTCATTCTTTCCTGGGATTCCTGTAATAGATTCCGATGGAAATGGGAAGGATTACTGTAACCTGTGGACCATTAACTTAACGATGAAACACAGATATTGCGTGGAAATTGAATACAACAAACATATTGAGGACTTCTCTCCGGGAGAGTAATGCTTCCAACTCTCTGTGCTTTGATTCTTTCCTGGGATTCCTGTAATAGATTCCGATGGAAATGGAAAGGATTACTGTAACCTGTGGACCTACAACTTGACGATGAAACACAGAAATTGCGTCGGAATTGAATACAACAGGCACCATGCCGATTTCTCTCCGGAAGGCTAATGCTAGTAACTGTCTGTGTTTTGATTCTTTCCTGGGACTCCAGTAATAGTTTTCGATGGACATGGGAAGGTTTATTGCAACTTGTTGACCTTCAACTTGACGATGAAACACAGAAATTGCGTTGGAATTGAATCCAACAGGCACCATGTAGACTTCTCTCCGGGAGAGTAACGCTTCAAACTGTGTGTGCTTTGATTCTTTCCTGGGATTCCAGTAATAGATTCCGATGGACATGGGAGGGTTTACTGTGACCTGTGGACCTTCAACTTCACTATTAAACACAGAAATTGCGTCGGAATTGAATACAACAGGCACCATGCCGACTTCTCTCCGGGAGAGTAATGCTTCCAACTCTCTGTGCTTTAATTCTTTCATCTGATTCCGGTAATAGATTCCGATGGACATGGGAAGGATTACTGAACCTTTGGATCATCAACTTGACGATGAAAAAAAGAATATGCGTAGGAATTGAATACAACAAACAGCATGCCGACTTCTCTCCGGGAGAGTAATTCTTCCATCTGCCTGTGCTTTGATTCTCTCCTGGTATTCCAGTAATAGATTCCGATGGACATTTGAAGGTTTACTGTAACCTGTGGACCTTCAACTTGACGATGAAACACAGAAATAGCGTCGGAATTGAATCCAACAGGCACCATGCCGACTTCTCTCCGGGAGTGTAATGCTTGTAACTGTCTGTGCTTTGATTCTTTCCTGGGATTCCAGTAATAGTTTCCGATGGACATGGGAAGGTTTATTGTAACCTGATGACCTTCAACCTGACGATGAAAAACAGAAATTGCGTCGGAATTGAATCCAACAGGCACTATGCCTACTTCTCTAAGGGAGACTAATGCATCTAACTGTCTGTGCTTTGATTCTTTCCTGGGATTCCAGTAATAGGTTCCGATGGACATGGGAATGTTTACTGTAACCTGTGAACGTTCAACTTGACGATGAGATACAGAAACTGCGTCGGATTTGAATACAACAGGCACCATGCCGACTTCTCTCCGGGAGAGTAATGCCTCTAACTATATGTGCTTTGATTCTTTCCTGGGATTCCAGTAATAGATTCCGATGGACATGGAAAGGTTTACTGTAACCCGTGGACCTTCAACGTGACGATGAAACACAGAAATGGCGTCGGAATTGAATACAACAGGCACCATGCCGACTTCTCTCCGGGAGAGTAATGCTTCTAACTGTCTGTGCCTTGATTCTTTCCTGGGATTCCAGTAATAGATTCCGATGGTCATGGGAAGGTTTAGTGCGACCTGTGGACCTTCAACTGGAAGATGAAACACAGAAATTGCGTCGGAATTGAATCCAACAGGCACCGTGCCGGCTTCTCTCCGGGAGAGTAATGCTTCTAACTGTGTGTGCTTTGATTCTTTCCTGGGATTCCAGTAATAGATTCCGATGGACATGGGAAGGTTTACTGCAACCTGTGGACCTTCAACTTCACTATGAAACACAGAAATAGCGTCGGAATTGAATACAACAGGCACCATGCCGACTTCTCGCCGGGAGACTAATGCTTCTAACTGTCTGTGCTTTGATTCTTTCCTGGGATTCCAGTAATATATTCCGATGGACATGGGAAAGTTTACTGTTACCTGTGGAACTTCAACTTGACGATGAAACACAGAAATTGCGTCGGGATTGAATACAACAGGCACATTGCCGAATTTTCTCCGGGAGAGTAATACTTCTCACTGTCTGTGCTTTGATTCTTTCCTGGGATTCCAGTAATAGATTCCGATGGACATGGAAAGGATTACTGTAACCTGTGGACCTTCAATTTGACGACGAAACACAGAAATTGCGTCGGAAGTGAATACAACAGGCTCCATGCCGAATTCTCTCCGGGAGACTAATGCTTGTAACTGCCTGTGTTTTTATTCTTTCCTGGGATTCCAGTAATAGATTCCGATGGACATGGGAAGGTTTATTGTAACCTGTTGACCTTCAACTTGACGATGTAACACAGAAATTGCGTGGGAATTGAATACAAAAGGCACCATGTCGACTTCTGTCCCGGGGAGTAATGCTTCTAACTGCCTGTGCTTTCATTCTTTATTGGGATTCCACTAATAGATTCCGATGGACATGGGAAGGTTTACTGTAACCTGTGGACCTTCAACAAGACGATGAAACACAGAAATTGCGTCGGAATTTAATACAACAGGCACCATGCCGACCTCTCTCCGGGAGAATAATGTATCTAACTGTCAGTGCTTTGATTCTTTCCTGGGATTCCAGTAATAGATTCCGATGGACATGGGACGGTTTACTGTAACCTGTGGACCTTCAACTTGACGATGAAACACAGAAATTGCGTCGGAATTGAATACAAAAGGCACCCTGCCGACTTCTCTCCGGGAGACTAATGCTTCTGACTGTCTGTGCTTTGATTCTTTCCTGGGATTCCAGCAATAGATTCCGATGGACATGGGAAGGTTTACTGTAACCTGTGGACCTTCAACTTCACTATGAAACACAGAAATTGCGTCGGAATTGAATACAACAGGCACCATGCCGACTTCTCGCTGGGAGACTAATGCTTCTAACTGGTTGTGCTTTGATTCTTTCCTGCGATTGTAGTAATAGATTCCGATGGACATGGGAAAAATTACTGTAACCTGTGGACCTTCAGCTTGACGATGAAACACAGAAATTGCGTGGGAATTGAATACAACAGGCACCATGTCGACTTCTGTCCCGGGGAGTAATGCTTCTAACTGCCTGTGCTTTCATTCTTTCCTGGGATTCCAGTAATAGATTCCGATGGACATGGGAAGGTTTACTGTAACCTGTGGACCTTCAACTTGACGATGAAACACAGATATTGCGTCGGAATAGAATACAACAGGCACATTGCCGAATTCTCTCCGGGAGAGTAATACATCTCACTGTCTGTGCTTTGATTCTTTCCTGGGATTCCAGTAATAGATTCCGATGGACATGGAAAGGATTACTGTAACCTGTGGACCTTCAACTTGACGATGAAACACAGAAATTGCGTCGGAATTGAATACAACAGGCTCCATGCCGATTTCTCTCCGGGAGACTAATGCTTGTAACTGTCTGTGCTTTGATTCTTTCCTGGGATTCCAGTAATAGATTCCGATGGACATGGAATGGATTACTGTAACTTGTGGGCCTTCAACGTGACGATGAAACACAGAAATTGCGTCGTAATTGAATACAACAGGCTTCATGCCGATTTCTCTCCGGGAGACTAATGCTTGTAACTGTCTGTGTTTGATTCTTTCCCGGGATTCCAGTAATAGATTCCGATGGACATGGGTAAGTTTATTGTAAGCTGTTGACCTTCAACTTGACGATGAAACACAGAAACTGCGTGGGAATTGAATACAACTGGCACCATGTCGACTTCTGTCACGGAGAGTAATGCTTCTAACTGTCTGTGCTTTCATTCTTTCCTGGGAATCCAGTAATAGATTCCGCTGGACATGGGAAGGTTTACTGTAGCCTGAGGACCTTCAACTAAACGATGAAACACAGAAATTGCGTCGGAATAGAATACAACAGGCACCATGCCAACTTGTCTCCGGGAGAGTAATGCTTCTAACTGTCTGTGCTTTGATTCTTTCCTGGGATTCCAGTAATAGATTCCGATGGACATGGGAAGGTTTACTGTAACCTGTGGACCTTCAACTTGACGATGAAACACAGAAATTGCGTCGGAATTGAATACAACAGGCACCATGCCGACTTTTCTCCGGGACAGTAATGCTTCTAACTGTCTGTGCTTTGATTCTTTCCTGGGATTCCAGTAATAGATTCCGATGGACATGGTTAGGTTTACTGTAAACTGTGGACCTTCAACTTTACGATGAAACACAGAAATTGCGTCGGAATTGAATACAGCAAACACCATTCCGACTTCTCTCCGAGAGAGTAATGCTTCCAACTGTCTGTGCTTTGATTCTTTCCTGGGATTCCAGTAATAGATTCCGATGGACATGGGAAGGTTTACTGTAACCTGTGGACCTTCAACTTTACGATGAAACACAGAAATTGCGTCGGAATTGAATACAACAGGCACCATGCCGACTTCTGTCCGGGAGAGTATTGCTTCTAACTGTCTGTGGTTGATTCTTTCCTGAAATTCCGGTAATGGATTCCGATGGACATGGGAAGGTTTACTGTAAACTGTGGTCCATCAACTTGACGTTGAAACACAGAAATTGCGTCGGAATTGAATACAACAAACACCATTCCGACTTCTCTCCGAGAGAATAATGTATCTAACTGTCTGTGCTTTGATTCTTTCTTGGGATTCCAGTAATAC
The DNA here is from genome assembly GCF_021461395.2 of Schistocerca americana. Lineage (NCBI taxonomy): Eukaryota > Metazoa > Arthropoda > Insecta > Orthoptera > Acrididae > Schistocerca > Schistocerca americana. The sequence continues at coordinate 34,359,764 of NC_060122.1, read as the reverse complement.
ATTCCGATGGACAGGGCTAGGTTTACTGTAACCTGTGGACATTCAACTTGCCGATGAAACACAGAAATTGCGTCGGAATTTAATACAACAGGCACCAAGCCGACTTCTGTCCGGGAGAGTAATGCTTCTAACTGTCTGTGCTTTGATTCTTTCCTGGGATTCCAGTAATCGAAACCGATGGACAGGGGAAAGCTTACTGTAACCTGTGGACCTTCAACTTGACGAGGAAACAGAGAAATTGCGTCGGAATTGAATACAACAGGCACCATGCCGACTTCTCTCCGGGAGAGTAATGCTTCCAACTCTCTGTGCTTTGATTCTTTCCTGGGACTCCTGTAATAGATTCCGATGGAAATGGGAAGGATTACTGTAACCTGTGGACCATTAACTTAACCATGAAACACAGAAATTGCGTCGAAATTGAATACAACAAACATATTGAGGACTTCTCTCCGGGAGAGTAATGCTTCCAACTCTCTGTGCTTTGATTCTTTCCTGGGATTCCTGTAATAGATTCCGATGGAAATGGAAAGGAATACTGTAACCTGTGGACCTTCAACTTGACGATGAAACACAGAAATTGCGTCGGAATTGAATACAACAGGCACCATGCCGATTTCTCTCCGGGAGACTAATGCTAGTAACTGTCTGTGTTTTGATTCTTTCCTGGGACTCCAGTAATAGTTTCCGATGGACATGGGAAGGTTTATTGCTACTTGTTGACCTTCAACTTGACGATGAAACACAGAAATTGCGTTGGAATTGAATCCAACAGCCACCATGCCGACTTCTCTCCGGGAGAGTAACGCTTCTAACTGTGTGTGCTTTGATTCTTTCCTGGGATTGCAGTAATAGATTCCGATGGACATGGGAAGATTTACTGTGACCTGTGGACCTTCAACGTGACGATGAAACACAGAAATTCCGTCGGAATTGAATCCAAGAGGCACCAAGCCGACTTCTCTCCGGGAGAGTAATACATCTAACTGTCTGTGACTTGATTCTTTCCTGGGATTCCAGTAATAGATTCCGATGGACATGGGAAGGTTTACTGTAACCTGTTGACCTTCAACTTGACGATAAAACACAGAAATTGCGTCGGAATTGAATTCAACGGGCACCATGCCAACCTCTCTCCGGGAGAGTAACGCTTCTAACTAGAAATTGCGTCGGAATTGAATTCAAAAGGCACCATGCTGACTTCTCTCCGGGAGGGTAAAGCTTCTAACTGTCTGTGCTTTGATTTTTTCCTGGGATTCCAGTAATAGATTCCGATGGACATGGGAAGGTTTACTGTAACCTGTGGACCTTCAACTTCACTATGAAACACAGAAATTGCGTCGGAATTGAATACAACAGGCACCATGCCGACTTCTCTCCGGGAGAGTAATGCTTCCAACTCTCTGTGCTTTGATTCTTTCATGGGATTCCGGTAATAGATTCCGATGGACATGGGAAGGATTGCTGAACCTTTGGATCATCAACTTGACGATGAAAAACAGATTATGCGTAGGAATTGAATACAACAAACACCATGCCGACTTCTCTCCGGGAGAGTAATACTTCCATGTGCCTGTGTTTTGATTCTTTCCTGGTATTCCAGTAATAGATTCCGATGGACATTTGAAGGTTTACTGTAACCTGTGGACCTTCAACGTGACGATAAAACACCGAAATTGCGTCGGAATTGAATAAAACAGGCAACATGCCGGCTTCTCTCCGGGAGAGTAATGCTTCTAACTGTCTGTGCTTTGATTCTTTCCTGGGATTCCAGTAATAGATTCTGATGGACATGGGAAGGTTCACTGTAACCTGTGGACCTTCAACTACACTATGAAACACAGAAATTGCGTCGGAATTGAATACAACAGGCACCATGCCGACTTGTCTACGGGAGTGTAATGCTTCTAACTGTCTGTGCTTTGATTCTTTCCTGGGATTCCAGTAATAGATTCCGATGGACAAGTGATGATTTACTGTAACCTGTAGAGCTTCAACTTGACGATGAAACACAGAAATTGCGTCCGAATTGAGTAAAACAGGCACATTGCCGACTACCCTCCGGGAGAGTAATGCTTCCAACAGTCTATGATTTGATTTTTTCCAACGATTCTAGTAATAGATTCCGATGGAAATGGAAAGGATTACTGTAACCTGTGGACCTTCAACCTGACGATGAAACACAGAAATAGCGTCGGAATTGAATCCAACAGGCACCATGCCGACTTCTCTCCGGGAGTGTAATGCTTGTAATTGTCTGTGCTTTGATTCTTTCCTGGGATTCCAGTAATAGTTTCCGATGCACATGGGAAGGTTTATTGCAACCTGTTGACCTTCAACCTGACGATGAAAAACAGAAATTGCGTCGGAATTGAATCCAACAGGCACTATGCCGACTACTCTAAGGGAGACTAATGCATCTAACTGTCTGTGCTTTTGATTCTTTCCTGGGATTCCAGTAATATATTCCGATGGACATGGGAAAGATTACTGTAACCTGTGGACCTTCAACTTGACGATGAAACACAGAAATTGCGTCGGAATTGAATACAAAAGGCACATTGCCGAATTTTCTCCGGGAGAGTAATACTTCTCACTGTCTGTGCTTTGATTCTTTCCTGGGATTCCAGTAATAGATTCCGATGGACATGGAAAGGATTACTGTAACCTGTGGACCTTCAATTTGACGATGAAACACAGAAATTGCGTCGGAAGCGAATACAACAGGCTTCATGCCGATTTCTCTCCGGGAGAATAATGTATCTAACTGTCAGTGCTTTGATTCTTTCCTGGGATTCCAGTAATAGATTCCGATACATATGGGAAGGTTTACTGTAACCTGTGGACCTTCAACTTTACGATGAAACACAGAAATTGCGTCGGAATTGAATACAAAAGGCACCATGCCGACTTCTCTCCGGGAGACTAATGCTTCTGACTGTCTGCGCTTTGATTCTTTCCTGGGATTCCAGTAATAGATTTTGGTGGACATGGGAAGGTTTACTGTAACCTGTGGACCTTCAACTTCACTATGAAACACAGAAATTGCGTCGGAATGGAATACAACAGGCACCATGCCGACTTCTCGCTGGGAGACTAATGCTTCTAACTGGTTGTGCTTTTATTCTTTCCTGCGATTCCAGTAATAGATTCCGATGGACATGGAAAAAATTACTGTAACCTGTGGACCTTCACCTTGACGATGAAACACAGAAATTGCGTGGGAATTGAATACAACAGGCACCATGTCGACTTCTGTCCCGGGGAGTAATGCTTCTAACTGCCTGTGCTTTCATTCTTTCCTGGGATTCCAGTAATAGATTCCGATGGACATCGGAAGGTTTACTGTAACCTGTGGACCGTCAACAAGACGATGAAACACAGAAATTGCGTCGGAATTGAATACAACAGGCACCATGCCGACCTCTCTCCGGGAGAATAATGTATCTAACTGTCAGTGCTTTGATTCTTTCCTGGGATTCCAGTAATAGATTCCAATGGACATGGGGAGGTTTACTGTAACCTGTGGACCTTCAACTTGACGATGAAACACAGAAATTGCGTCGGAATTGAATACAACAGGCACCATGCAGACTTCTCTCCGGGAGACTAATGCTTCTGACTGTCTGTGCTTTAATTCTTTCCTGGGATACCAGTAATAGATTCTGATGGACATGGGAAGGTTTACTGCGACCTGCGGTCCTTCAACTTGAAGATAAAACACAGAAATTGCGTCGGAAATGAATCCAACAGGCACCATGCCGGCTTCTCTCCGGGAGAGTAATGCTTGTAACTGTCTGTGCTTTAATTCTTTCCTGGGATTCCAGTAATAGATTCCGATGGACATGGGAAGGTTTACTGTAACCTGTGGACCTTCAACTTGACGATGAAACACAGATATTGCGTCGGAATAGAATACAACAAGCACATTGCCGAATTCTCTCCGGGAGAGTAATACTTCTCACTGTCTGTGCTTTGATTCTTTCCTGGGATTCCAGTAATAGATTCCGATGGACATGGAAAGGATTACTGTAACCTGTGGACCTTCAACTTGACGATGAAACACAGAAATTGCGTCGGAATTGAATACAACAGGCTCCATGCCGATTTCTCTCCGGGAGACTAATGCTTGTAACTGTCTGTGCTTTGATTCTTTCCTGGGATTCCAGTAATAGATTCCGATGGACATGGAATGGATTACTGTAACCTGTGGACCTTCAACGTGACGATGAAACACAGAAATTGCGTCGGAATTGAATACAACAGGCTTCATGCCGATTTCTCTCCGGGAGACTAATGCTTGTAACTGTCTGTGTTAGATTCCTTCCCGGGATTCCAGTAATAGATTCCGATGGACATGGGTAAGTTTATTGTAAGCTGTTGACCTTCAACTTGACGATGAAACACAGAAACTGCGTGGGAATAGAATACAACAGGCACCATGTCGACTTCTGTCACGGAGAGTAATGCTTCTAACTGTCTGTGCTCTCATTCTTTCCTGGGATTCCAGTAATAGATTCCGATGGACATGGGTAAATTTACTGTAACCTGTGGACCTTCAACTTCACGATGAAACACAGAACTTGCGTCGGAATTGAATACAACAGGCACCATGCCGACTTCTCTCCGGGAGAGTAATGCTTCTAAACTGTCTGTGCTTTGATTCTTTCCTGGGATTCCGGAAATAGATTCCGATGGACATGGGATGGTTTACTGTAACCTGTGGACCTTCAACTTTACGATGAAACACAGAAATTGCGTCGGAATTGAATACAACAGGCTCCATGCCGATTTCTCTCCGGGAGACTAATGCTTGTAACTGTCTGTGCTTTGACTCTTTCCTGGGATTCCAGTAATAGATTCTGATGGACATGGAATGGATTACTGTAACCTGTGGACCTTCAACTTTACGATGAAACACAGAAATTGCGTCGGAATTGAATACAACAGGCACCATGCCGACTTCTGTCCGGAAGAGTATTGCTTCTAACTGTCTGTGGTTTGATTCTTTCCTGAAATTCCGGTTATAGATTCCGATGGACATGGGAAGGTTTACTGCAAACTGTGGTCCATCAACTTGACGTTGAAACACAGAAATTGCGTCGGAATTGAATACAACAAACACCATTCCGACTTCTCTCCGAGAGAGTAATGCTTCCAACTGTCTGTGCTTTGATTCTTTCCTGGGATTCCAGTAATAGATTCCGATGGACATGGGAAGGTTTACTGTGACCTGAGGACCTTCAACGTGAAGATGAAACACAGAAATTGCGTCGGAATTGAATCCAACAGGCACAATGCCGACTTCTCTAAGGGAGACTAATGCATCTAACTGTCTGTGCTTTGATTCTTTCCTGGGATTCCAGTAATATATTCCGATGGACTTGGGAAAGTTTACTGTAACCTGTGGACCTTCAACTTGACGATGAAACACAGAAATTGCGTCGGAATTGAATACAACAGGCACATTGCCGAATTCTCTCCGGGAGAGTAATACTTCTCACTGTCTGTGCTTTGATTCTTTCCTAGGATTCCAGTAATAGATTCCGATGGACATGGGAAGGATTACTGTAACCTGTGGACCTTCAATTTGACGATGAAACACAGAAATTGCGTCGGAATTGAATACAACAGGCTCCATGCCGATTTCTCTCCGGGAGACTAATGCTTGTAACTGTCTGTGTTTTTATTCTTTCCTGGGATTACAGTAATAGATTCCGATGGACATGGGAAAGTTTATTGTAACCTGTTGACCTTCAACTTGACGATGAAACACAGAAATTGCGTCGGAATTGAATCCAACAGGCACCATGCCGACTTCTGTGTGGGAGAGTAATGCTTCTAACTTTCTGTGCCTTGATTCTTTCCTGGGATTCCAGTAACAGATTCCGATGGTCATGGGAAGGTTTAGTGCGACCTGTGGACCTTCAACTTGAAGATGAAACACAGAAATTGCGTCGGAATTGAATCCAACAGGCACCATGCCGGCTTCTCTCCGGGAGAGTAATGCTTCTAACTGTCTGTGCTTTGATTCTTTCCTGGGATTCCAGTAATAGATTCCGATGTACATGGGAAGGTTTACTGTAACCTGTGGACCTTCAACTTCACTATCAAACACAGAAATTGCGTCGGAATTGAATACAACAGGCACCATGCCGACTTCTCGCCGAGACACTAATGCTTCTAACTGGTTGTGCTTTGATTCTTTCCTGCGATTCCAGTAATAGATTCCGATGGACATGGGAAAAATTACTGCAACCTGTGGACCTTCAACTTGACGATGAAACACAGAAATTGCGTGGGAATTGAATACAACAGGCAATATGTCGACTTCTGTCTCGGGGAGTAATGCTTCTAACTGCCTGTGCTTTCATTCTTTCCTGGGATTCCAGTAATAGATTCCGATGGACATGGGAAGGTTTACTGTAACCTGTGGACCTTCAACAAGACGATGAAACACAGAAATTGCGTCGGAATTGAATCCAACAGGCACCATGCCTACCTCTCTCCGATAGAATAATGTATCTAACTGACAGGGCTTTGATTCTTTCCTGGGATTCCAGTAATAGATTCCGATGGACATGGGAAGGTTTACTGTAACCTGTGGACCTTCAACTCGACGATGAAACACAGAAATTGCGTTGGAATTAAATACAACAGGCACCATGACGACTTCTCTCCGGGAGAGTAATGCTTCTAACTGTGTGTGCTTTGATTCTTTCCTGGGATACCAGTAATAGATTCTCATGGACATGGGAAGGTTTACTGCGACCTGCGGTCCTTCAACTTGAAGATAAAACACAGAAATTGCGTCGGAATTGAATCCAACAGGCACCATGCCGGCTTCTCTCCGGCAGAGTAATGCTTGTAACTGCCTGTGCTTTAATTCTTTCCTGGGATTCCAGTAATAGATTCCGATGGACATGGGAAGGTTTACTGTAACCAGTGGACCGTCAACTTGACGATGAAACACAGATATTGCGTCGGAATAGAATACAACAGGCACATTGCCGAATTCTCTCCGGGAGAGTAATACTTCTCACTGTCTGTGCTTTGATTCTTTCCTGGGATTGCAGTAATAGATTCCGATGGACATGGAAAGGATTACTGTAACCTGTGGACCTTCAACTTGACGATGAAACACAGAAATTGCGTCGGAATTGAATACAACAGGCTTCATGCCGATTTCTCTCCGGGAGACTAATGCTTGTAACTGTCTGTGTTTGATTCTTTCCCGGGATTCCAGTAATAGATTCCGATGGACATGGTTAAGTTTATTGTAAGCTGTTGACCTTCAACTTGACGATGAAACACAGAAACTGCGTGGGAATTGAATACAACAGGCACCATGTCGACTTCTGTCACGGAGAGTAATGCTTCTAACTGTCTGTGCTTTCATTCTTTCCTGGGATTCCAGTAATAGATTCCGCTGGACATGGGAAGGTTTACTGTAGCCTGAGGACATTCAACTAAACGATGAAACACAGAAATTGCGTCGGAATAGAATACAACAGGCACCATGCCGGCTTCTCTCCGGGAGAGTAATACTTCCATCTGCCTGTGCTTTGATTCTTTCCTGGTATTCCAGTAATAGATTCCGATGGACATTTGAAGGTTTACTGTAACCTGTGGACCTTCAACGTGTCGATGAAACACAGAAATTGCTTCGGAATTGAATACAACATTCACCATGCCGACTTCTCTCCGGGAGAGTAATGCTTCTAACTGTGTGTGCTTTGATTCTTTCCTGGGATTCCAGTAATAGATTCCGATGGACATGGGAAGGTTTACTGTAACCTGTGGACCTTCAACTTTACGATGAAACACAGAAATTGCGTCGGAATTGAATACAACAGGCTCCATGCCGATTTCTCTCCGGGAGACTAATGCTTGTAACTGTCTGTGCTTTGACTCTTTCCTGGGATTCCAGTAATAGATTCTGATGGACATGGAATGGATTACTGTAACCTGTGGACCTTCAACTTTACGATGAAACACAGAAATTGCGTCGGAATTGAATACAACAGGCACCATGCCGACATCTGTCCGGAAGAGTATTGCTTCTAACTGTCTGTGGTTTGATTCTTTCCTGAAATTCCGGTTATAGATTCCGATGGACATGGGAAGGTGTACTGCAAACTGTGGTCCATCAACTTGACGTTGAAACACAGAAATTGCGTCGGAATTGAATACAACAAACACCATTCCGACTTCTCTCCGAGAGAGTAATGCTTCCAACTGTCTGTGCTTTGATTCTTTCCTGGGATTCCAGTAATAGATTCCGATGGACATGGGAAGGTTTACTGTGACCTGAGGACCTTCAACGTGAAGATGAAACACAGAAATTGCGTCGGAATTGAATCCAACAGGCACTATGCCGACTTCTCTAAGGGAGACTAATGCATCTAACTGTCTGTGCTTTGATTCTTTCTTGGGATTCCAGTAATATATTCCGATGGACTTGGGAAAGTTTACTGTAACCTGTGGACCTTCAACTTGACGATGAAACACAGAAATTGCGTCGGAATTGAATACAACAGGCACATTGCCGAATTCTCTCCGGGAGAGTAATACTTCTCACTGTCTGTGCTTTGATTCTTTCCTAGGATTCCAGTAATAGATTCCGATGGACATGGAAAGGATTACTGTAACCTGTGGACCTTCAATTTGACGATGAAACACAGAAATTGCGTCGGAATTGAATACAACAGGCTCCATGCCGATTTCTCTCCGGGAGACTAATGCTTGTAACTGTCTGTGTTTTTATTCTTTCCTGGGATTACAGTAATAGATTCCGATGGACATGGGAAAGTTTATTGTAACCTGTTGACCTTCAACTTGACGATGAAACACAGAAATTGCGTCGGAATTGAATCCAACAGGCACCATGCCGACTTCTGTCCGGGAGAGTAATGCTTCTAACTTTCTGTGCCTTGATTCTTTCCTGGGATTCCAGTAACAGATTCCGATGGTCATGGGAAGGTTTAGTGCGACCTGTGGACCTTCAACTTGAAGATGAAACACAGAAATTGCGTCGGAATTGAATCCAACAGGCACCATGCCGGCTTCTCTCCGGGAGAGTAATGCTTCTAACTGTCTGTGCTTTGATTCTTTCCTGGGATTCCAGTAATAGATTCCGATGTACATGGGAAGGTTTACTGTAACCTGTGGACCTTCAACTTCACTATCAAACACAGAAATTGCGTCGGAATTGAATACAACAGGCACCATGCCGACTTCTCGCCGAGACACTAATGCTTCTAACTGGTTGTGCTTTGATTCTTTCCTGCGATTCCAGTAATAGATTCCGATGGACATGGGAAAAATTACTGCAACCTGTGGACCTTCAACTTGACGATGAAACACAGAAATTGCGTGGGAATTGAATACAACAGGCAATATGTCGACTTCTGTCTCGGGGAGTAATGCTTCTAACTGCCTGTGCTTTCATTCTTTCCTGGGATTCCAGTAATAGATTCCGATGGACATGGGAAGGTTTACTGTAACCTGTGGACCTTCAACAAGACGATGAAACACAGAAATTGCGTCGGAATTGAATCCAACAGGCACCATGCCTACCTCTCTCCGATAGAATAATGTATCTAACTGACAGGGCTTTGATTCTTTCCTGGGATTCCAGTAATAGATTCCGATGGACATGGGAAGGTTTACTGTAACCTGTGGACCTTCAACTCGACGATGAAACACAGAAATTGCGTTGGAATTAAATACAACAGGCACCATGACGACTTCTCTCCGGGAGAGTAATGCTTCTAACTGTGTGTGCTTTGATTCTTTCCTGGGATACCAGTAATAGATTCTCATGGACATGGGAAGGTTTACTGCGACCTGCGGTCCTTCAACTTGAAGATAAAACACAGAAATTGCGTCGGAATTGAATCCAACAGGCACCATGCCGGCTTCTCTCCGGCAGAGTAATGCTTGTAACTGCCTGTGCTTTAATTCTTTCCTGGGATTCCAGTAATAGATTCCGATGGACATGGGAAGGTTTACTGTAACCAGTGGACCTTCAACTTGACGATGAAACACAGATATTGCGTCGGAATAGAATACAACAGGCACATTGCCGAATTCTCTCCGGGAGAGTAATACTTCTCACTGTCTGTGCTTTGATTCTTTCCTGGGATTGCAGTAATAGATTCCGATGGACATGGAAAGGATTACTGTAACCTGTGGACCTTCAACTTGACGATGAAACACAGAAATTGCGTCGGAATTGAATACAACAGGCTTCATGCCGATTTCTCTCCGGGAGACTAATGCTTGTAACTGTCTGTGTTTGATTCTTTCCCGGGATTCCAGTAATAGATTCCGATGGACATGGTTAAGTTTATTGTAAGCTGTTGACCTTCAACTTGACGATGAAACACAGAAACTGCGTGGGAATTGAATACAACAGGCACCATGTCGACTTCTGTCACGGAGAGTAATGCTTCTAACTGTCTGTGCTTTCATTCTTTCCTGGGATTCCAGTAATAGATTCCGCTGGACATGGGAAGGTTTACTGTAGCCTGAGGACATTCAACTAAACGATGAAACACAGAAATTGCGTCGGAATAGAATACAACAGGCACCATGCCGGCTTCTCTCCGGGAGAGTAATACTTCCATCTGCCTGTGCTTTGATTCTTTCCTGGTATTCCAGTAATAGATTCCGATGGACATTTGAAGGTTTACTGTAACCTGTGGACCTTCAACGTGTCGATGAAACACAGAAATTGCTTCGGAATTGAATACAACATTCACCATGCCGACTTCTCTCCGGGAGAGTAATGCTTCTAACTGTGTGTGCTTTGATTCTTTCCTGGGATTCCAGTAATAGATTCCGATGGACATGGGAAGGTTTACTGTAACCTGTGGACCTTCAACTTTACGATGAAACACAGGAATTGCGTCGGAATTGAATACAACAGGCACCATGCCGACTTCTGTCCGGGAGAGTATAGCTTCTAACTGTCTGTGGTTTGATTCTTTCCTGAAATTCCGGTAATAGATTCCGATGGACATGGGAAAGTTTACTGTAAACTGTGGTCCATCAACTTGACGTTGAAACACAGAAATTGCGTCGGAATTGAATACAACAAACACCATTCCGACTTCTCTCCGAGAGAGTAATGCTTCCAACTGTCTGTGCTTTGATTCTTTCCTGGGATTCCAGTGTAAGAATCCGATGGACATGGGTAGGTTTACTGTGACCTGTGGACCTTCAACGTGAAGATAAAACACAGAAATTGCGTCGGAATTGAAGCCAACAGGCACCTTGACGGCTTCTCTCCGGAAGAGTAATACTTCTAACTGTCTGTGCTTAGATTCTTTCCTGGGATTCCAGTAAAAGATTCCGATGGACATGGGAAGGTTTACTGTAACCTGTGGACCTTCAACTTCACGATGAAACACAGAACTTGCGTCGGAATTGAATACAACAGGCACCATGCCGACTTCTCTCCGGGAGAGTAATGCTTCTAAAGTGTCTGTGCTTTGATTCTTTCCTGGGATTCCGGTAATAGATTAAGATGGACATGGGATGGTTTACTGTAACCTGTGGACCTTCAATTTGACGATGAAACACAGAAATTGCGTCGGTATTGAATACAACAGGCACCATGCCGACTTCTCTCCGGGAGAGTAATGCTTCCAACTGTCTGTGATTTGATTCAATCCTGGGATTCCAGTAATAGATTCCGATGGACATGGAATAGATTACTGTAACCGGTGGACCTTCAACGTGACGATGAAGCACAGAAATTGCGTCGGAATTGAATACAACAGGCTTCATGCAGATTTCTCTCCGGGAGACTAATGCTTGTAACTGTCTGTGTTTGATTCTTTCCCGGGATTCCAGTAATAGATTCCGATGGGCATGGGTAAGTTTATTGTAAGCTGTTGACCTTCAACGTGACGATGAAACACAGAAACTGCGTGGGAATTGAATACAACGGGCACCATGTCGACTTCTGTCACGAAAAGTAATGCTTGTAACTGTGTGTGCTTTGATTCTTTCCTGGGATTCCAGTAATAGATTCCGATGGACATGGGAAGGTTTACTGTAACCTGTGGACCTTCAACTTTACGATGAAACACAGAAATTGCGTCGGAATTGAATACAACAGGCACCATGCCGACTTCTGTCCGGGAGAGTATTGCTTCTAACTGTCTGCGGTTTGATTCTTTCCTGAAATTCCGGTAATAGATTCCGATGGACATGGGAAGGTTTACTGTAAACTGTGGTCCATCAACTTGACGTTAAAACACAGAAATTGCGTCGGAATTGAATACAACAAACTCCATTCCGACTTCTCTCCGAGAGAGTAATGCTTCCAACTGTCAGTGCTTTGATTCTTTCCTGGGATTCCAGTAATAGAATCCGATGGACATGGGAAGGTTTACTGTGACCTGTGGACCTTCAACGTGAAGATATAACACAGAAATTGCGTCGGAATTGAAGCCAACAGGCACCATGCGGGCTTCTCTCCGGGAGAGTAATGCTTCTAACTGTCTGTGCTTAGATTCTTTCCTGGGATTCCAGTAAAAGATTCCGATGGACATGGGAAGGTTTACTGTAACCTGTGGACCTTCAACTTCACGATGAAACACAGAACTTGCGTCGGAATTGAATACAACAGGCACCATGCCGACTTCTCTCCGGGAGAGTAATGCTTCTAAAGTGTCTGTGCTTTGATTCTTTCTTGGGATTCCGGCAATAGCTTCCGATGGACATGGGATGGTTTACTGTAACCTGTGGACCTTCAATTTGACGATGAAACACAGAAATTGCGTCGGTATTGAATACAACAGGCACCATGCCGACTTCTCTCCGGGAGAGTAATGCTTCCAACTGTCTGTGATTTGATTCAATCCTGGGATTCCAGTAATAGATTCCTATGGACATGGGAAGGATTACTGTAACCTGTGGACCTTCAGCTTGACGATGAAACACAGAAATTGCGACGGAATTGAATCCAACAAGCACCATGCCGACTTCTGTCCGGGAGAGTAATGCTTCTAACTGTCTGTGATTTGATTCCTTCCTGGGAATCCAGTAATAGATTCCGATGGACATGCGAAGGTTTACTGTAACCTGTGGACCTTCAACTTGGCGATGAAACACAGAAATTGCGTCGGAATTGAATACAACAGGCACCATGCCAACTTCTCACAGGGAGAGTAATGCTTCTAGCTGTCTGTGCTTTGATTCTTTCCTGGGATTCCAGTAATAAATTCCGATGGACATGGAAAGGATTACTGTAACCTGTGGACCTTCAACTTGACGATGAAACACAGAAATTGCGTCGGAATAGAATACAACAGGCACCATGCCGACTTCTCTCCGGGAGAGTAATGCTTCTAACTGTCTGTGCTTTGATTCTTTCCTGGGATTCCAGTAATAGATTCCGATGGACATGGGAAGGTTTACTGTAACCTGTGGACCTTCAACTTGACGATGAAACACAGAAATTGCGTCGGAATTGAATACAACAGGCACCATGCCGACTTCTCTCCGGGAGAGTAATGCCTCTAACTGTCTGTGCTTTGATTCTTCCCAGGGATTCCAGTAATAGATTCCGATGGACATGGGAAAGTTCACTGTAACCTGTGGACCGTCAACCTGACTGTGAAACACAGAAATTCCGTCGGAATTGAATACAACAGGCACCATTTTGACTTCTGTCCGGGAGAGTAATGCTTCAAACTTTCTGTGCTTTCAGTCTTTCCAGGGATTCCGGTAATAGATTCCGATGGACTGTAACGTGTAACCGTCAACTTGAGGATGAAACACAGAAATTGCGTCGGAAATAAATATAACAGGCACCATGCCGTCTTCTCTCCGGGAGGGTAATGCTTCTAACTGTCTGTGCTTTGATTCTTTCCTGGGATTCCAGTAATAGATTCCGATGGACATGGGAAGGTTTACTGTAATCTGTGGACCTTCAACTTTACGATGAAACACAGAAATTGCGTCGGAATTGAATACAACAGGCTCCATGCCGATTTCTCTCCGGGAGACTAATGCTTGTAACTGTCTGTGCTTTGATTCTTTCCTGGGATTCCAGTAATAGATTCCGATGGACATGGAATGGATTACTGTAACCTGTGGACCTTCAACGTGACGATGAAACACAGAAATTGCGTCGGAATTGAATACAACAGGCTTCATGCCGATTTCTCTCCGGGAGACTAATGCTTGTAACTGTCTGTGTTTGATTCTTTCCCGGGATTCCAGTAATAGATTCCGATGGACATGGGTAAGTTTATTGTAAGCTGTTGACCTTCAACTTGACGATGAAACACAGAAACTGCGTGGGAATTGAATACAACAGGCACCATGTCGACTTCTGTCACGGAGAGTAATGCTTCTAACTGTCTGTGCTTTCATTCTTTCCTGGGATTACAGTAATAGATTCCGCTGAACACGGGAAGGTTTACTGTAGCCTGAGGACCATAAACTAAACGATGAAACACAGAAATTGTGTCGGAATAGAATACAACAGGCACCATGCCGGCTTATCTCCGGGAGAGTAATGCTTCTAACTGTCTGTGCTTTGATTCTTTCCTGGGATTCCAGTAACAGATTCCGATGGTCATGGGAAGGTTTAGTGCGACCTTTGGACCTTCAACTTGAAGATGAAACACAGAAATTGCGTCGGAATTGAATCCAACAGGCACCATGCCGGCTTCTCTCCGGGAGAGTAATGCTTCTAACTGTCTGTGCTTTGATTCTTTCCTGGGATTCCAGTAATAGATTCCGATGGACATGGGAAGGTTTACTGTAACCTGTGGACCTTCAACTTCACTATGAAACACAGAAATTGCGTCGGAATTGAATACAACAGGCACCATGCCGACTTCTCGCCGGGAGACTAATGCTTCTAACTGGTTGTGCTTTGATTCTTTCCTGCGATTCCAGTAATAGATTCCGATGGACACGGGAAAAATTACTGTAACCTGTGGACCTTCAACTTGACGATGAAACACAGAAATTGCGTGGGAATTGAATACAACAGGCACCATGTCGACTTCTGTCCCGGGGAGTAATGCTTCTAACTGCCTGTGCTTTCATTCTTTCCTATGATTCCAGTAATAGATTCCGATTGACATGGGAAGGTTTACTGTAACCTGTGGACCTTCAACAAGACGATGAAACACAGAAATTGCGTCAGAATTGAATCCAACAGGCACCATGCCTACCTCTCTCCGGGAGAATAATGTATCTAACTGTCAGGGCTTTGATTCTTTCCTGGGATTCCAGTACTAGATTCCAATGGACATGGGAAGGTTTACTGTAACCTGTGGACCTTCAACTCAACGATGAAACACAGAAATTGCGTCGGAATTGAATACAACAGGCACCATGCCGACTTCTCTCCGGGAGACTAATGCTTCTGACTGTCTGTGCTTTAAGTCTTTCCTGGGATACCAGTAATAGATTCTCATGGACATGGGAAGGTTTACTGCGACCTGCGGTCCTTCAACTTGAAGATAAAACACAGAAATTGCGTCGGAATTGAATCCAACAGGCACCATGCCGGCTTCTCTCCGGGAGAGTAATGCTTGTAACTGCCTGTGCTTTAATTCTTTCCTGGGATTCCAGTAATAGATTCCGATGGACATGGGAAGGTTTACTGTAACCAGTGGACCTTCAACTTGACGATGAAACACAGATATTGCGTCGGAATAGAATACAACAGGCCCATTGCCGAATTCTCTCCGGGAGAGTAATACTTCTCACTGTCTGTGCTTTGATTCTTTCCTGGGATTCCAGTAATAGATTCCGATGGACATGGAAAGGATTACTGTAACCTGTGGACCTTCAACTTGACGATGAAACACAGAAATTGCGTCGGAATTGAATACAACAGGCTAAATGCCGATTTCTCACCGGGAGACTAATGCTTGTAACTGTCTGTGCTTTGATTCATTCCTGGGATTCCAGTAATAGATTCCGATGGACATGGAATGGATTACTGTAACCTGTGGACCTTCAACGTGACGATGAAACACAGAAATTGCGTCGGAATTGAATACAGCAGGCTTCATGCCGATTTCTCTCCGGGAGGCTAATGCTTGTAACTGTCTGTGATTGATTCTTTCCCGGGATTCCAGTAATAGATTCCGATGGACATGGGTAAGTTTATTGTAAGCTGTTGACCTTCAACTTGACGATGAAACACAGAAACTGCGTGGGAATTGAATACAACAGGCACCATGTCGACTTCTGTCACGGAGAGTAATGCTTCTAACTGTCTGTGCTTTCATTCTTTCCTGGGATTCCTGTAATAGATTCCGCTGGACATGGGAAGGTTTACTGTAGCCTGAAGACATTCAACTAAACGATGAAACACAGAAATTGCGTAGGAATAGAATACAACAGGCACCATGCCGGCTTCTCTCCGGGAGAGTAATGCTTCCATCTGCCTGTGCTTTGATTCTTTCCTGGTAATCCAGTAAAAGATTCCGATGGACATTTGAAGGTTTACTGTAACCTGTGCACCTTCAACGTGACGATGAAACACAGAAATTGCGTCGGAATTGAATACAACAGGCACCATGCCGACTTCTCTCCGGGAGAGTAATGCTTCTAACTGTGTGTGCCTTGATTCTTTCCTGGGATTCCAGTAATAGATTCCGATGGACATGGGAAGGTTTACTGTAACCTGTGGACCTTCAACTTTACGATGAAACACAGAAATTGCGTCGGAATTGAATACAACAGGCACCATGCCGACTTCTGTCCGGGAGAGTATAGCTTCTAACTGTCTGTGGTTTGATTCTTTCCTGAAATTCCGGTAATAGATTCCGATGGACATGGGAAGCTTTACTGTAAACTGTGGTCCATCAACTTGACGTTGAAACACAGAAATTGCGTGGGTATTGAATACAACAAACACCATTCCGACTTCTCTCCGAGAGAGTAATGCTTCCAACTGTCTGTGCTTTGATTCTTTCCTGGGATTCCAGTAATAGAATCCGATGGACATGGGAAGGTTTACTGTGACCTGTGGACCTTCAACGTGAAGATAAAACACAGAAATTGCGTCGGAATTGAAGCCAACAGGCACCATGCCGGCTACTCTCCGGGAGAGTATTGCTTCTAACTGTTTGTGCTTAGATTCTTTCCCGGGATACCAGTAAAAGATTCCGATGGACATGGGAAGGTTTACTGTAACCTGTGGACCTTCAACTTCACGATGAAACACAGAACTTGCGTCGGAATTGAATACAACAGGCACCATGCCGACTTCTCTCCGGGAGAGTAATGCTTCTAAAGTGTCTGTGCTTTGATTCTTTCCTGGGATTCCGGTAATAGATTCCGATGGACATGGGATGGTTTACTGTAACCTGTGGACCTTCAACGTGACGATGAAGCACAGAAATTGCGTCGGAATTGAATACAACAGGCTTCATGCCGATTTCTCTCCGGGAGACTAATGCTTGTAACTGTCTGTGTTTCATTCTTTCCCGGGATTCCAGTAATAGATTCCGATGGACATGGGTAAGTTTATTGTAAGCTGTTTACCTTCAACTTGACGATGAAACACAGAAACTGCGTGGGAATTGAATACAACAGGCACCATGTCGACTTCTGTCACGGAGAGTAATGCTTCTAACTGTCTGTGCTTTCATTCTTTCCTGGGATTCCAGTAATAGATTCCGCTGGACATGGGAAGGTTTACTGTAGCCTGAGGACATTCAACTAAACGATGAAACACAGAAATTGCGTCGGAATAGAATACAACAGGCACCATGCCGACTTCTCTCCGGGAGAGTAATGCTTCTAACTGTCTGTGCTTTGATTCTTTCCTGGTATTCCAGTAATAGATTCCGATGGACATGGGAAGGTTTACTGTAACCTGTGGACCTTCAACTTGACGATGAAACACAGAAATTGCGTCGGAATTGAATACAACAGGCACCATGCCGACTTCTCTCCGGGAGAGTAATGCTTCTAACTGTGTGTGCTTTGATTCTTTCCTGGGATTCCAGTAATAGATTCCGATGGACATGGGAAGGTTTACTGTAACCTGTGGACCTTCAACTTTACGATGAAACACAGAAATTGCGTCGGAATTGAATACAACAGGCACCATGCCGACTTCTGTCCGGGAGAGTATTGCTTCTAACTGTCTGTGGTTTGATTCTTTCCTGAAATTCCGGTAATAGATTCCGATGGACATGGGAAGGTTTACTGTAAACTGTGGTCCATCAACTTGACGTTGAAACACAGAAATTGCGTCGGAATTGAATACAACAAACACCATTCCGACTTCTCTCCGAGAGAGTAATGCTTCCAACTGTCAGTGATTTGATTCTTTCCTGGGATTCCAGTAATAGATTCCGATGGACATGGGAAGGTTTACTGTAACCTGTGGACCTTCAACTTGACGATGAAACACAGAAATTGCGTCGGAATTGAATACAACAGGCACCATGCCGACTTCTCTCCGGGAGAGTAATGCTTCTAACTGTGTGTGCTTTGATTCTTTCCTGGGATTCCAGTAATAGATTCCGATGGACATGGGAAGGTTTACTGTAACCTGTGGACCTTCAACTTTACGATGAAACACAGAAATTGCGTCGGAATTGAATACAACAGGCACCATGCCGACTTCTGTCCGGGAGAGTATTGCTTCTAACTGTCTGTGGTTTGATTCTTTCCTGAAATTCCGGTAATAGATTCCGATGGACATGGGAAGGTTTACTGTAAACTGTGGTCCATCAACTTGACGTTGAAACACAGAAATTGCGTCGGAATTGAATACAACAAACACCATTCCGACTTCTCTCCGAGAGAGTAATGCTTCCAACTGTCAGTGATTTGATTCTTTCCTGGGATTCCAGTAATAGAATCCGATGGACATGGGAAGGTTTACTGTGACCTGTGGACCTTCAACGTGAAGATAAAACACAGAAATTGCGTCGGAATTGAAGCCAACAGGCACCATGCCGGCTTCTCTCCGGGAGAGTAATGCTTCTAACTGTCTGTGCTTAGATTCTTTCCTGGGATTCCAGTAAAAGATTCCGATGGACATGGGAAGGTTTACTGTAACCTGTGGACCATCAACTTCACGATGAAACACAGAACTTGCGTCGGAATTGAATACAACAGGCTTCATGCCGATTTCTCTCCGGGAGACTAATGCTTGTAACTGTCTGTGTTTGATTCTTTCCCGGGATTCCAGTAATAGATTCCGATGGACATGGGTAAGTTTATTGTAAGCTGTTGACCTTCAACTTGACGATGAAACACAGAAACTGCGTGGGAATTGAATACAACAGGCACCATGTCGACTTCTGTCACGGAGAGTAATGCTTCTAACTGTCTGTGCTTTCATTCTTTCCTGGGATTCCAGTAATAGATTCCGCTGAACATGGGAAGGTTTACTGTAGCCTGAGGACCTTCAACTAAACGATGAAACACAGAAATTGCATCGGAATAGAATGCAACAGGCACCATGCCGACTTCTCTCCGGGAGAGTAATGCTTCTAACTGTCTGTGCTTTGATTCTTTCCTGGGATTCCAGTAATAGATTCCGATGGACATGGGAAGGTTTACTGTAACCTGTGGACCTTCAACTTGACGATGAAACACAGAAATTGCGTCGGAATTGAATACATCAGGCACCATGCCGACTTCTCTCCGGGAGAGTAATGCCTCTAACTGTCTGTGCTTTGATTCTTCCCAGGGATTCCAGTAATAGATTCCAATGGACATGGGAAAGTTTACTGTAACCTGTGGACCTTCAACCTGACTATGAAACACAGAAATTGCGTCGGAATTGAATACAACAGGCACCATTTTGACTTCTGTCCGGGAGAGTAATGCTTCAAACTTTCTGTGCTTTCAGTCTTTCCAGGGATTCCGGTAATAGATTCCGTTGGACTGTAACGTGTAACCGTCAACTTGAGGATGAAACACAGAAATTGCGTCGGAAATAAATATAACAGGCACCATGCCGTCTTCTCTCCGGGAGGGTAAAGCTTCTAACTGTCTGTGCTTTGATTCTTTCCTGGGATTCCAGTAATAGATTCCGATGGACATGGGAAGGTTTACTGTAACCTGTGGACCTTCAACTTTACGATGAAACACAGAAATTGCGTCGGAATTGAATACAACAGGCTCCATGCCGATTTCTCTCCGGGAGACTAATGCTTGTAACTGTCTGTGCTTTGATTCTTTCCTGGGATTCCAGTAATAGATTCCGATGGACATGGAATGGATTACTGTAACCTGTGGACCTTCAACGTGACGATGAAACACAGAAATTGCGTCGGAATTGAATACAACAGGCTTCATGCCGATTTCTCTCCGGGAGACTAATGCTTGTAACTGTCTGTGTTTGATTCTTTCCCGGGATTCCAGTAATAGATTCCGATGGACATGGGTAAGTTTATTGTAAGCTGTTGACCTTCAACTTGACGATGAAACACAGAAACTGCGTGGGAATTGAATACAACAGGCAGCATGTCGACTTCTGTCACGGAGAGTAATGCTTCTAACTGTCTGTGCTTTCATTCTTTCCTGGGATTCCAGTAATAGATTCCGCTGAACATGGGAAGGTTTACTGTAGCCTGAGGACCTTACACTAAACGATGAAACACAGAAATTGCGTCGGAATAGAATACAACAGGCACCATGCCGACTTCTCTCCGGGAGAGTAATGCTTCTAACTGTCTGTGCTTTGATTCTTCCCAGGGATTCCAGTAATAGATTCCGATGGACA
Source organism: Schistocerca americana (assembly GCF_021461395.2). NCBI lineage: Eukaryota > Metazoa > Arthropoda > Insecta > Orthoptera > Acrididae > Schistocerca > Schistocerca americana. The sequence continues at coordinate 34,339,024 of NC_060122.1, read as the reverse complement.
TAGGAAAGTTTACTGTAACCTGTGGACCTTCAACCTGACTATGAAACACAGAAATTGCTTCGGAATTGAATACAACAGGCACCATTTTGACTTCTGTCCGGGAGAGTAATGCTTCAAACTTTCTGTGCTTTCAATCTTTCCAGGGATTCCGGTAATAGATTCCGATGGACTGTAACGTGTAACCGTCAACTTGAGGATGAAACACAGAAATTGCGTCGGAAATAAATACAACAGGCACCATGCCGACTTCTCTCCGGGAGGGTAATGCTTCTATCTGTCTGTGCTTTGATTCTTTCCTGGGATTCCAGTAATAGATTCCGATGGACATGGAAAGGATTACTGTAACCTGTGGACCTTCAATTTGACGATGAAACACAGAAATTGCGTCGGAATTGAATACAACAGGCTCCATGCCGATTTCTCTCCGGGAGGCTAATGCTTGTAACTGTCTGTGTTTTTATTCTTTCCTGGGATTCCAGTAATAGATTCCGATGGACATGGGAAGGTTTATTGTAACCTGTTGACCATCAACTTGACGATGAAACACAGAAATTGCGTCGGAATTGAATCCAACAGGCTCCATGCCGACTTCTGTCCGGGAGAGTAATGCTTCTAACTTTCATGCCTTGATTCTTTCCTGGGATTCCAGTAACAGATTCGGATGGTCATGGGAGGGTTTAGTGCGACCTGTGGACCTTCAACATGAAGATGAAACACAGAAATTGCGTCGGAATTGAATCCAACAGGCACCATGCCGGCTTCTCTACGGGAGAGTAATGCTTCTAACTGTCTGTGCTTTGATTCTTTCCTGGGATTCCAGTAATAGATTCCGATGGACATGGGAAGGTTTACTGTAACCTGTGGACCTTCAACTTCACTATGAAACACAGAAATTGCGTCGGAATTGAATACAACAGGCACCATGCCGACTTCTCGCCGGGAGACTAATGCTTCTAACTGGTTGTGCTTTGATTCTTTCCTGCGATTCCAGTAATAGATTCCGATGGACATGGGAAAAATTACTGTAACCTGTGGACCTTCAACTTGACGATGAAACACAGAAATTGCGTGGGAATTGAATACAACAGGCACCATGTCGACTTCTGTCCCGGGGAGTAATGCTTCTAACTGCCTGTGCTTTCATTCTTTCCTATGATTCCAGTAATAGATTCCGATTGACATGGGAAGGTTTACTGTAACCTGTGGACCTTCAACAAGACGATGAAACACAGAAATTGCGTCAGAATTGAATCCAACAGGCACCATGCCTACCTCTCTCCGGGAGAATAATGTATCTAACTGTCAGGGCTTTGATTCTTTCCTGGGATTCCAGTACTAGATTCCAATGGACATGGGAAGGTTTACTGTAACCTGTGGACCTTCAACTCAACGATGAAACACAGAAATTGCGTCGGAATTGAATACAACAGGCACCATGCCGACTTCTCTCCGGGAGACTAATGCTTCTGACTGTCTGTGCTTTAAGTCTTTCCTGGGATACCAGTAATAGATTCTCATGGACATGGGAAGGTTTACTGCGACCTGCGGTCCTTCAACTTGAAGATAAAACACAGAAATTGCGTCGGAATTGAATCCAACAGGCACCATGCCGGCTTCTCGCCGGGAGAGTAATGCTTGTAACTGCCTGTGCTTTAATTCTTTCCTGGGATTCCAGTAATAGATTCCGATGGACATGGGAAGGTTTACTGTAACCAGTGGACTTCAACTTGACGATGAAACACAGATATTGCGTCGGAATAGAATACAACAGGCCCATTGCCGAATTCTCTCCGGGAGAGTAATACTTCTCACTGTCTGTGCTTTGATTCTTTCCTGGGATTCCAGTAATAGATTCCGATGGACATGGAAAGGATTACTGTAACCTGTGGACCTTCAACTTGACGATGAAACACAGAAATTGCGTCGGAATTGAATACAACAGGCTAAATGCCGATTTCTCACCGGGAGACTAATGCTTGTAACTGTCTGTGCTTTGATTCATTCCTGGGATTCCAGTAATAGATTCCGATGGACATGGAATGGATTACTGTAACCTGTGGACCTTCAACGTGACGATGAAACACAGAAATTGCGTCGGAATTGAATACAGCAGGCTTCATGCCGATTTCTCTCCGGGAGGCTAATGCTTGTAACTGTCAGTGATTGATTCTTTCCCGGGATTCCAGTAATAGATTCCGATGGACATGGGTAAGTTTATTGTAAGCTGTTGACCTTCAACTTGACGATGAAACACAGAAACTGCGTGGGAATTGAATACAACAGGCACCATGTCGACTTCTGTCACGGAGAGTAATGCTTCTAACTGTCTGTGCTTTCATTCTTTCCTGGGATTCCTGTAATAGATTCCGCTGGACATGGGAAGGTTTACTGTAGCCTGAAGACATTCAACTAAACGATGAAACACAGAAATTGCGTAGGAATAGAATACAACAGGCACCATGCCGGCTTCTCTCCGGGAGAGTAATGCTTCCATCTGCCTGTGCTTTGATTCTTTCCTGGTAATCCAGTAAAAGATTCCGATGGACATTTGAAGGTTTACTGTAACCTGTGCACCTTCAACGTGACGATGAAACACAGAAATTGCGTCGGAATTGAATACAACAGGCACCATGCCGACTTCTCTCCGGGAGAGTAATGCTTCTAACTGTGTGTGCCTTGATTCTTTCCTGGGATTCCAGTAATAGATTCCGATGGACATGGGAAGGTTTACTGTAACCTGTGGACCTTCAACTTTACGATGAAACACAGAAATTGCGTCGGAATTGAATACAACAGGCACCATGCCGACTTCTGTCCGGGAGAGTATAGCTTCTAACTGTCTGTGGTTTGATTCTTTCCTGAAATTCCGGTAATAGATTCCGATGGACATGGGAAGCTTTACTGTAAACTGTGGTCCATCAACTTGACGTTGAAACACAGAAATTGCGTGGGTATTGAATACAACAAACACCATTCCGACTTCTCTCCGAGAGAGTAATGCTTCCAACTGTCTGTGCTTCGATTCTTTCCTGGGATTCCAGTAATAGAATCCGATGGACATGGGAAGGTCTACTGTGACCTGTGGACCTTCAACGTGAAGATAAAACACAGAAATTGCGTCGGAATTGAAGCCAACAGGCACCATGCCGGCTACTCTCCGGGAGAGTATTGCTTCTAACTGTTTGTGCTTAGATTCTTTCCCGGGATACCAGTAAAAGATACCGATGGACATGGGAAGGTTTACTGTAACCTGTGGACCTTCAACTTCACGATGAAACACAGAACTTGCGTCGGAATTGAATACAACAGGCACCATGCCCACTTCTCTCCGGGAGAGTAATGCTTCTAAAGTTTCTGTGCTTTGATTCTTTCCTGGGATTCCGGTAATAGATTCCGATGGACATGGGATGGTTTACTGTAACCTGTGGACCTTCAATTTGACGATGAAACACAGAAATTGGGTCGGTATTGAATACAACAGGCACCATGCCGACTTCTCTCCGGGAGAGTAATGCTTCCAACTGTCTGTGATTTGATTCAATCCTGGGATTCCAGTAATAGATTCCGATGGACATGGAATGGATAACTGTAACCTGTGGTCCTTCAACGTGACGATGAAGCACAGAAATTGCGTCGGAATTGAATACAACAGGCTTCATGCCGATTTCTCTCCGGGAGACTAATGCTTGTAACTGTCTGTGTTTCATTCTTTCCCGGGATTCCAGTAATAGATTCCGATGGACATGGGTAAGTTTATTGTAAGCTGTTTACCTTCAACTTGACGATGAAACACAGAAACTGCGTGGGAATTGAATACAACAGGCACCATGTCGACTTCTGTCACGGAGAGTAATGCTTCTAACTGTCTGTGCTTTCATTCTTTCCTGGGATTCCAGTAATAGATTCCGCTGGACATGGGAAGGTTTACTGTAGCCTGAGGACATTCAACTAAACGATGAAACACAGAAATTGCGTCGGAATAGAATACAACAGGCACCATGCCGACTTCTCTCCGGGAGAGTAATGCTTCTAACTGTCTGTGCTTTGATTCTTTCCTGGTATTCCAGTAATAGATTCCGATGGACATGGGAAGGTTTACTGTAACCTGTGGACCTTCAACTTGACGATGAAACACAGAAATTGCGTCGGAGTTGAATACAACAGGCACCATGCCGACTTCTTTCCGGGAGAGTAATGCTTCTAACTGTGTGTGCTTTGATTCTTTCCTGGGATTCCAGTAATAGATTCCGATGGACATGGGAAGGTTTACTGTAACCTGTGGACCTTCAACTTTACGATGAAACACAGAAATTGCGTCGGAATTGAATACAACAGGCACCATGCCGACTTCTGTCCGGGAGAGTATTGCTTCTAACTGTCTGTGGTTTGATTCTTTCCTGAAATTCCGGTAATAGATTCCGATGGACATGGGAAGGTTTACTGTAAACTGTGGTCCATCAACTTGACGTTGAAACACAGAAATTGCGTCGGAATTGAATACAACAAACACCATTCCGACTTCTCTCCGAGAGAGTAATGCTTCCAACTGTCAGTGATTTGATTCTTTCCTGGGATTCCAGTAATAGATTCCGATGGACATGGGAAGGTTTACTGTAACCTGTGGACCTTCAACTTGACGATGAAACACAGAAATTGCGTCGGAATTGAATACAACAGGCACCATGCCGACTTCTCTCCGGGAGAGTAATGCTTCTAACTGTGTGTGCTTTGATTCTTTCCTGGGATTCCAGTAATAGATTCCGATGGACATGGGAAGGTTTACTGTAACCTGTGGACCTTCAACTTTACGATGAAACACAGAAATTGCGTCGGAATTGAATACAACAGGCACCATGCCGACTTCTGTCCGGGAGAGTATTGCTTCTAACTGTCTGTGGTTTGATTCTTTCCTGAAATTCCGGTAATAGATTCCGATGGACATGGGAAGGTTTACTGTAAACTGTGGTCCATCAACTTGACGTTGAAACACAGAAATTGCGTCGGAATTGAATACAACAAACACCATTCCGACTTCTCTCCGAGAGAGTAATGCTTCCAACTGTCAGTGATTTGATTCTTTCCTGGGATTCCAGTAATAGAATCCGATGGACATGGGAAGGTTTACTGTGACCTGTGGACCTTCAACGTGAAGATAAAACACAGAAATTGCGTCGGAATTGAAGCCAACAGGCACCATGCCGGCTTCTCTCCGGGAGAGTAATGCTTCTAACTGTCTGTGCTTAGATTCTTTCCTGGGATTCCAGTAAAAGATTCCGATGGACATGGGAAGGTTTACTGTAACCTGTGGACCATCAACTTCACGATGAAACACAGAACTTGCGTCGGAATTGAATACAACAGGCTTCATGCCGATTTCTCTCCGGGAGACTAATGCTTGTAACTGTCTGTGTTTGATTCTTTTCCGGGATTCCAGTAATAGATTCCGATGGACATGGGTAAGTTTATTGTAAGCTGTTGACCTTCAACTTGACGATGAAACACAGAAACTGCGTGGGAATTGAATACAACAGGCACCATGTCGACTTCTGTCACGGAGAGTAATGCTTCTAACTGTCTGTGCTTTCATTCTTTCCTGGGATTCCAGTAATAGATTCCGCTGAACATGGGAAGGTTTACTGTAGCCTGAGGACCTTCAACTAAACGATGAAACACAGAAATTGCATCGGAATAGAATGCAACAGGCACCATGCCGACTTCTCTCCGGGAGAGTAATGCTTCTAACTGTCTGTGCTTTGATTCTTTCCTGGGATTCCAGTAATAGATTCCGATGGACATGGGAAGGTTTACTGTAACCTGTGGACCTTCAACTTGACGATGAAACACAGAAATTGCGTCGGAATTGAATACATCAGGCACCATGCCGACTTCTCTCCGGGAGAGTAATGCCTCTAACTGTCTGTGCTTTGATTCTTCCCAGGGATTCCAGTAATAGATTCCAATGGACATGGGAAAGTTTACTGTAACCTGTGGACCTTCAACCTGACTATGAAACACAGAAATTGCGTCGGAATTGAATTTAACAGGCACCATTTTGACTTCTGTCCGGGAGAGTAATGCTTCAAACTTTCTGTGCTTTCAGTCTTTCCAGGGATTCCGGTAATAGATTCCGTTGGACTGTAACGTGTAACCGTCAACTTGAGGATGAAACACAGAAATTGCGTCGGAAATAAATATAACAGGCACCATGCCGTCTTCTCTCCGGGAGGGTAAAGCTTCTAACTGTCTGTGCTTTGATTCTTTCCTGGGATTCCAGTAATAGATTCCGATGGACATGGGAAGGTTTACTGTAACCTGTGGACCTTCAACTTTACGATGAAACACAGAAATTGCGTCGGAATTGAATACAACAGGCTCCATGCCGATTTCTCTCCGGGAGACTAATGCTTGTAACTGTCTGTGCTTTGATTCTTTCCTGGGATTCCAGTAATAGATTCCGATGGACATGGAATGGATTACTGAAACCTGTGGACCTTCAACGTGACGATGAAACACAGAAATTGCGTCGGAATTGAATACAACAGGCTTCATGCCGATTTCTCTCCGGGAGACTAATGCTTGTAACTGTCTGTGTTTGATTCTTTCCCGGGATTCCAGTAATAGATTCCGATGGACATGGGTAAGTTTATTGTAAGCTGTTGACCTTCAACTTGACGATGAAACACAGAAACTGCGTGGGAATTGAATACAACAGGCAGCATGTCGACTTCTGTCACGGAGAGTAATGCTTCTAACTGTCTGTGCTTTCATTCTTTCCTGGGATTCCAGTAATAGATTCCGCTGAACATGGGAAGGTTTACTGTAGCCTGAGGACCTTACACTAAACGATGAAACACAGAAATTGCGTCGGAATAGAATACAACAGGCACCATGCCGACTTCTCTCCGGGAGAGTAATGCTTCTAACTGTCTGTGCTTTGATTCTTCCCAGGGATTCCAGTAATAGATTCCGATGGACATAGGAAAGTTTACTGTAACCTGTGGACCTTCAACCTGACTATGAAACACAGAAATTGCTTCGGAATTGAATACAACAGGCACCATTTTGACTTCTGTCCGGGAGAGTAATGCTTCAAACTTTCTGTGCTTTCAGTCTTTCCAGGGATTCCGGTAATAGATTCCGATGGACTGTAACGTGTAACCGTCAACTTGAGGATGAAACACAGAAATTGCGTCGGAAATAAATACAACAGGCACCATGCCGACTTCTCTCCGGGAGGGTAATGCTTCTATCTGTCTGTGCTTTGATTCTTTCCTGGGATTCCAGTAATAGATTCCGATGGACATGGAAAGGATTACTGTAACCTGTGGACCTTCAATTTGACGATGAAACACAGAAATTGCGTCGGAATTGAATACAACAGGCTCCATGCCGATTTCTCTCCGGGAGGCTAATGCTTGTAACTGTCTGTGTTTTTATTCTTTCCTGGGATTCCAGTAATAGATTCCGATGGACATGGGTAAGTTTATTGTAAGCTGTTGACCTTCAACTTGACGATGAAACACAGAAACTGCGTGGGAATTGAATACAACAGGCACCATGTCGACTTCTGTCACGGAGAGTAATGCTTCTAACTGTCTGTGCTTTCATTCTTTCCTGGGATTCCAGTAATAGATTCCGCTGAACATGGGAAGGTTTACTGTAGCCTGAGGACCTTCAACTAAACGATGAAACACAGAAATTGCATCGGAATAGAATGCAACAGGCACCATGCCGACTTCTCTCCGGGAGAGTAATGCTTCTAACTGTCTGTGCTTTGATTCTTTCCTGGGATTCCAGTAATAGATTCCGATGGACATGGGAAGGTTTACTGTAACCTGTGGACCTTCAACTTGACGATGAAACACAGAAATTGCGTCGGAATTGAATACAACAGGCACCATTTTGACTTCTGTCCGGGAGAGTAATGCTTCAAACTTTCTGTGCTTTCAGTCTTTCCAGGGATTCCGGTAATAGATTCCGTTGGACTGTAACGTGTAACCGTCAACTTGAGGATGAAACACAGAAATTGCGTCGGAAATAAATATAACAGGCACCATGCCGTCTTCTCTCCGGGAGGGTAAAGCTTCTAACTGTCTGTGCTTTGATTCTTTCCTGGGATTCCAGTAATAGATTCCGATGGACATGGGAAGGTTTACTGTAACCTGTGGACCTTCAACTTTACGATGAAACACAGAAATTGCGTCGGAATTGAATACAACAGGCTCCATGCCGATTTCTCTCCGGGAGACTAATGCTTGTAACTGTCTGTGCTTTGATTCTTTCCTGGGATTCCAGTAATAGATTCCGATGGACATGGAATGGATTACTGTAACCTGTGGACCTTCAACGTGACGATGAAACACAGAAATTGCGTCGGAATTGAATACAACAGGCTTCATGCCGATTTCTCTCCGGGAGACTAATGCTTGTAACTGTCTGTGTTTGATTCTTTCCCGGGATTCCAGTAATAGATTCCGATGGACATGGGTAAGTTTATTGTAAGCTGTTGACCTTCAACTTGACGATGAAACACAGAAACTGCGTGGGAATTGAATACAACAGGCAGCATGTCGACTTCTGTCACGGAGAGTAATGCTTCTAACTGTCTGTGCTTTCATTCTTTCCTGGGATTCCAGTAATAGATTCCGCTGAACATGGGAAGGTTTACTGTAGCCTGAGGACCTTACACTAAACGATGAAACACAGAAATTGCGTCGGAATAGAATACAACAGGCACCATGCCGACTTCTCTCCGGGAGAGTAATGCTTCTAACTGTCTGTGCTTTGATTCTTCCCAGGGATTCCAGTAATAGATTCCGATGGACATAGGAAAGTTTACTGTAACCTGTGGACCTTCAACCTGACTATGAAACACAGAAATTGCTTCGGAATTGAATACAACAGGCACCATTTTGACTTCTGTCCGGGAGAGTAATGCTTCAAACTTTCTGTGCTTTCAGTCTTTCCAGGGATTCCGGTAATAGATTCCGATGGACTGTAACGTGTAACCGTCAACTTGAGGATGAAACACAGAAATTGCGTCGGAAATAAATACAACAGGCACCATGCCGACTTCTCTCCGGGAGGGTAATGCTTCTATCTGTCTGTGCTTTGATTCTTTCCTGGGATTCCAGTAATAGATTCCGATGGACATGGAAAGGATTACTGTAACCTGTGGACCTTCAATTTGACGATGAAACACAGAAATTGCGTCGGAATTGAATACAACAGGCTCCATGCCGATTTCTCTCCGGGAGGCTAATGCTTGTAACTGTCTGTGTTTTTATTCTTTCCTGGGATTCCAGTAATAGATTCCGATGGACATGGGAAGGTTTATTGTAACCTGTTGACCATCAACTTGACGATGAAACACAGAAATTGCGTCGGAATTGAATCCAACAGGCTCCATGCCGACTTCTGTCCGGGAGAGTAATGCTTCTAACTTTCTGTGCCTTGATTCTTTCCTGGGATTCCAGTAACAGATTCGGATGGTCATGGGAGGGTTTAGTGCGACCTGTGGACCTTCAACATGAAGATGAAACACAGAAATTGCGTCGGAATTGAATCCAACAGGCACCATGCCGGCTTCTCTCCGGGAGAGTAATGCTTCTAACTGTCTGTGCTTTGATTCTTTCCTGGGATTCCAGTAATAGATTCCGATGGACATGGGAAGGTTTACTGTAACCTGTGGACCTTCAACTTCACTATGAAACACAGAAATTGCGTCGGAATTGAATACAACAGGCACCATGCCGACTTCTCGCCGGGAGACTAATGCTTCTAACTGGTTGTGCTTTGATTCTTTCCTGCGATTCCAGTAATAGATTCCGATGGACATGGAATGGATAACTGTAACCTGTGGACCTTCAACGTGACGATGAAGCACAGAAATTGCGTCGGAATTGAATACAACAGGCTTCATGCCGATTTCTCTCCGGGAGACTAATGCTTGTAACTGTCTGTGTTTCATTCTTTCCCGGGATTCCAGTAATAGATTCCGATGGACATGGGTAAGTTTATTGTAAGCTGTTTACCTTCAACTTGACGATGAAACACAGAAACTGCGTGGGAATTGAATACAACAGGCACCATGTCGACTTCTGTCACGGAGAGTAATGCTTCTAACTGTCTGTGCTTTCATTCTTTCCTGGGATTCCAGTAATAGATTCCGCTGGACATGGGAAGGTTTACTGTAGCCTGAGGACATTCAACTAAACGATGAAACACAGAAATTGCGTCGGAATAGAATACAACAGGCACCATGATGACTTCTCTCCGGGAGAGTAATGCTTCTAACTGTCTGTGCTTTGATTCTTTCCTGGTATTCCAGTAATAGATTCTGATGGACATGGGAAGGTTTACTGTAACCTGTGGACCTTCAACTTGACGATGAAACACAGAAATTGCGTCGGAATTGAATACAACAGGCACCATGCCGACTTCTCTCCGGGAGAGTAATGCTTCTAACTGTGTGTGCTTTGATTCTTTCCTGGGATTCCAGTAATAGATTCCGATGGACATGGGAAGGTTTACTGTAACCTGTGGACCTTCAACTTTACGATGAAACACAGAAATTGCGTCGGAATTGAATACAACAGGCACCATGCCGACTTCTGTCCGGGAGAGTATTGCTTCTAACTGTCTGTGGTTTGATTCTTTCCTGAAATTCCGGTAATAGATTCCGATGGACATGGGAAGGTTTACTGTAAACTGTGGTCCATCAACTTGACGTTGAAACACTGAAATTGCGTCGGAATTGAATACAACAAACACCATTCCGACTTCTCTCCGAGAGAGTAATGCTTCCAACTGTCAGTGATTTGATTCTTTCCTGGGATTCCAGTAATAGATTCCGATGGACATGGGATGGTTTACTGTAACCTGTGGACCTTCAACTTGACGATGAAACACAGAAATTGCGTCGGAATTGAATACAACAGGCACCATGCCGACTTCTCTCCGGGAGAGTAATGCTTCTAACTGTGTGTGCTTTGATTCTTTCCTGGGATTCCAGTAATAGATTCCGATGGACATGGGAAGGTTTACTGTAACCTGTGGACCTTCAACTTTACGATGAAACACAGAAATTGCGTCGGAATTGAATACAACAGGCACCATGCCGACTTCTGTCCGGGAGAGTATTGCTTCTAACTGTCTGTGGTTTGATTCTTTCCTGAAATTCCGGTAATAGATTCCGATGGACATGGGAAGGTTTACTGTAAACTGTGGTCCATCAACTTGACGTTGAAACACAGAAATTGCGTCGGAATTGAATACAACAAACACCATTCCGACTTCTCTCCGAGAGAGTAATGCTTCCAACTGTCAGTGATTTGATTCTTTCCTGGGATTCCAGTAATAGAATCCGATGGACATGGGAAGGTTTACTGTGACCTGTGGACCTTCAACGTGAAGATAAAACACAGAAATTGCGTCGGAATTGAAGCCAACAGGCACCATGCCGGCTTCTCTCCGGGAGAGTAATGCTTCTAACTGTCTGTGCTTAGATTCTTTCCTGGGATTCCAGTAAAAGATTCCGATGGACATGGGAAGGTTTACTGTAACCTGTGGACCATCAACTTCACGATGAAACACAGAACTTGCGTCGGAATTGAATACAACAGGCTTCATGCCGATTTCTCTCCGGGAGACTAATGCTTGTAACTGTCTGTGTTTGATTCTTTTCCGGGATTCCAGTAATAGATTCCGATGGACATGGGTAAGTTTATTGTAAGCTGTTGACCTTCAACTTGACGATGAAACACAGAAACTGCGTGGGAATTGAATACAACAGGCACCATGTCGACTTCTGTCACGGAGAGTAATGCTTCTAACTGTCTGTGCTTTCATTCTTTCCTGGGATTCCAGTAATAGATTCCGCTGAACATGGGAAGGTTTACTGTAGCCTGAGGACCTTCAACTAAACGATGAAACACAGAAATTGCATCGGAATAGAATGCAACAGGCACCATGCCGACTTCTCTCCGGGAGAGTAATGCTTCTAACTGTCTGTGCTTAGATTCTTTCCTGGGATTCCAGTAAAAGATTCCGATGGACATGGGAAGGTTTACTGTAACCTGTGGACCATCAACTTCACGATGAAACACAGAACTTGCGTCGGAATTGAATACAACAGGCTTCATGCCGATTTCTCTCCGGGAGACTAATGCTTGTAACTGTCTGTGTTTGATTCTTTTCCGGGATTCCAGTAATAGATTCCGATGGACATGGGTAAGTTTATTGTAAGCTGTTGACCTTCAACTTGACGATGAAACACAGAAACTGCGTGGGAATTGAATACAACAGGCACCATGTCGACTTCTGTCACGGAGAGTAATGCTTCTAACTGTCTGTGCTTTCATTCTTTCCTGGGATTCCAGTAATAGATTCCGCTGAACATGGGAAGGTTTACTGTAGCCTGAGGACCTTCAACTAAACGATGAAACACAGAAATTGCATCGGAATAGAATGCAACAGGCACCATGCCGACTTCTCTCCGGGAGAGTAATGCTTCTAACTGTCTGTGCTTTGATTCTTTCCTGGGATTCCAGTAACAGATTCCGATGGACATGGGAAGGTTTACTGTAACCTGTGGACCTTCAACTTGACGATGAAACACAGAAATTGCGTCGGAATTGAATACATCAGGCACCATGCCGACTTCTCTCCGGGAGAGTAATGCCTCTAACTGTCTGTGCTTTGATTCTTCCCAGGGATTCCAGTAATAGATTCCAATGGACATGGGAAAGTTTACTGTAACCTGTGGACCTTCAACCTGACTATGAAACACAGAAATTGCGTCGGAATTGAATTTAACAGGCACCATTTTGACTTCTGTCCGGGAGAGTAATGCTTCAAACTTTCTGTGCTTTCAGTCTTTCCAGGGATTCCGGTAATAGATTCCGTTGGACTGTAACGTGTAACCGTCAACTTGAGGATGAAACACAGAAATTGCGTCGGAAATAAATATAACAGGCACCATGCCGTCTTCTCTCCGGGAGGGTAAAGCTTCTAACTGTCTGTGCTTTGATTCTTTCCTGGGATTCCAGTAATAGATTCCGATGGACATGGGAAGGTTTACTGTAACCTGTGGACCTTCAACTTTACGATGAAACACAGAAATTGCGTCGGAATTGAATACAACAGGCTCCATGCCGATTTCTCTCCGGGAGACTAATGCTTGTAACTGTCTGTGCTTTGATTCTTTCCTGGGATTCCAGTAATAGATTCCGATGGACATGGAATGGATTACTGTAACCTGTGGACCTTCAACGTGACGATGAAACACAGAAATTGCGTCGGAATTGAATACAACAGGCTTCATGCCGATTTCTCTCCGGGAGACTAATGCTTGTAACTGTCTGTGTTTGATTCTTTAGCGGGATTCCAGTAATAGATTCCGATGGACATGGGTAAGTTTATTGTAAGCTGTTGACCTTCAACTTGACGATGAAACACAGAAACTGCGTGGGAATTGAATACAACAGGCAGCATGTCGACTTCTGTCACGGAGAGTAATGCTTCTAACTGTCTGTGCTTTCATTCTTTCCTGGGATTCCAGTAATAGATTCCGCTGAACATGGGAAGGTTTACTGTAGCCTGAGGACCTTACACTAAACGATGAATCACAGAAATTGCGTCGGAATAGAATACAACAGGCACCATGCCGACTTCTCTCCGGGAGAGTAATGCTTCTAACTGTCTGTGCTTTGATTCTTCCCAGGGATTCCAGTAATAGATTCCGATGGACATAGGAAAGTTTACTGTAACCTGTGGACCTTCAACCTGACTATGAAACACAGAAATTGCTTCGGAATTGAATACAACAGGCACCATTTTGACTTCTGTCCGGGAGAGTAATGCTTCAAACTTTCTGTGCTTTCAGTCTTTCCAGGGATTCCGGTAATAGATTCCGATGGACTGTAACGTGTAACCGTCAACTTGAGGATGAAACACAGAAATTGCGTCGGAAATAAATACAACAGGCACCATGCCGACTTCTCTCCGGGAGGGTAATGCTTCTATCTGTCTGTGCTTTGATTCTTTCCTGGGATTCCAGTAATAGATTCCGATGGACATGGAAAGGATTACTGTAACCTGTGGACCTTCAATTTGACGATGAAACACAGAAATTGCGTCGGAATTGAATACAACAGGCTCCATGCCGATTTCTCTCCGGGAGGCTAATGCTTGTAACTGTCTGTGTTTTTATTCTTTCCTGGGATTCCAGTAATAGATTCCGATGGACATGGGTAAGTTTATTGTAAGCTGTTGACCTTCAACTTGACGATGAAACACAGAAACTGCGTGGGAATTGAATACAACAGGCACCATGTCGACTTCTGTCACGGAGAGTAATGCTTCTAACTGTCTGTGCTTTCATTCTTTCCTGGGATTCCAGTAATAGATTCCGCTGAACATGGGAAGGTTTACTGTAGCCTGAGGACCTTCAACTAAACGATGAAACACAGAAATTGCATCGGAATAGAATGCAACAGGCACCATGCCGACTTCTCTCCGGGAGAGTAATGCTTCTAACTGTCTGTGCTTTGATTCTTTCCTGGGATTCCAGTAATAGATTCCGATGGACATGGGAAGGTTTACTGTAACCTGTGGACCTTCAAATTGACGATGAAACACAGAAATTGCGTCGGAATTGAATACATCAGGCACCATGCCGACTTCTCTCCGGGAGAGTAATGCCTCTAACTGTCTGTGCTTTGATTCTTCCCAGGGATTCCAGTAATAGATTCCAATGGACATGGGAAAGTTTACTGTAACCTGTGGACCTTCAACCTGACTATGAAACACAGAAATTGCGTCGGAATTGAATACAACAGGCACCATTTTGACTTCTGTCCGGGAGAGTAATGCTTCAAACTTTCTGTGCTTTCAGTCTTTCCAGGGATTCCGGTAATAGATTCCGTTGGACTGTAACGTGTAACCGTCAACTTGAGGATGAAACACAGAAATTGCGTCGGAAATAAATATAACAGGCACCATGCCGTCTTCTCTCCGGGAGGGTAAAGCTTCTAACTGTCTGTGCTTTGATTCTTTCCTGGGATTTAAGTAATAGATTCCGATGGACATGGGAAGGTTTACTGTAACCTGTGGACCTTCAACTTTACGATGAAACACAGAAATTGCGTCGGAATTGAATACAACAGGCTCCATGCCGATTTCTCTCCGGGAGACTAATGCTTGTAACTGTCTGTGCTTTGATTCTTTCCTGGGATTCCAGTAATAGATTCCGATGGACATGGAATGGATTACTGTAACCTGTGGACCTTCAACGTGACGATGAAACACAGAAATTGCGTCGGAATTGAATACAACAGGCTTCATGCCGATTTCTCTCCGGGAGACTAATGCTTGTAACTGTCTGTGTTTGATTCTTTCCCGGGATTCCAGTAATAGATTCCGATGGACATGGGTAAGTTTATTGTAAGCTGTTGACCTTCAACTTGACGATGAAACACAGAAACTGCGTGGGAATTGAATACAACAGGCAGCATGTCGACTTCTGTCACGGAGAGTAATGCTTCTAACTGTCTGTGCTTTCATTCTTTCCTGGGATTCCAGTAATAGATTCCGCTGAACATGGGAAGGATTACTGTAGCCTGAGGACCTTACACTAAACGATGAAACACAGAAATTGCGTCGGAATAGAATACAACAGGCACCATGCCGACTTCTCTCCGGGAGAGTAATGCTTCTAACTGTCTGTGCTTTGATTCTTCCCAGGGATTCCAGTAATAGATTCCGATGGACATAGGAAAGTTTACTGTAACCTGTGGACCTTCAACCTGACTATGCAACACAGAAATTGCTTCGGAATTGAATACAACAGGCACCATTTTGACTTCTGTCCGGGAGAGTAATGCTTCAAACTTTCTGTGCTTTCAGTCTTTCCAGGGATTCCGGTAATAGATTCCGATGCACTGTAACGTGTAACCGTCAACTTGAGGATGAAACACAGAAATTGCGTCGGAAATAAATACAACAGGCACCATGCCGACTTCTCTCCGGGAGGGTAATGCTTCTATCTGTCTGTGCTTTGATTCTTTCCTGGGATTCCAGTAATAGATTCCGATGGACATGGAAAGGATTACTGTAACCTGTGGACCTTCAATTTGACGATGAAACACAGAAATTGCGTCGGAATTGAATACAACAGGCTCCATGCCGATTTCTCTCCGGGAGGCTAATGCTTGTAACTGTCTGTGTTTTTATTCTTTCCTGGGATTCCAGTAATAGATTCCGATGGACATGGGAAAGTTTATTGTAACCTGTTGACCATCAACTTGACGATGAAACACAGAAATTGCGTCGGAATTGAATCCAACAGGCTCCATGCCGACTTCTGTCCGGGAGAGTAATGCTTCTAACTTTCTGTGCCTTGATTCTTTCCTGGGATTCCAGTAACAGATTCGGATGGTCATGGGAGGGTTTAGTGCGACCTGTGGACCTTCAACATGAAGAAGAAACACAGAAATTGCGTCGGAATTGAATCCAACAGGCACCATGCCGGCTTCTCTCCGGGAGAGTAATGCTTCTAACTGTCTGTGCTTTGATTCTTTCCTGGGATTCCAGTAATAGATTCCGATGGACATGGGAAGGTTTACTGTAACCTGTGGACCTTCAACTTCACTATGAAACACAGAAACTGCGTCGGAATTGAATACAACAGGCACCATGCCGACTTCTCGCCGGGAGACTAATGCTTCTAACTGGTTGTGCTTTGATTCTTTCCTGCGATTCCAGTAATAGATTCCGATGGACATGGGAAAAATTACTGTAACCTGTGGACCTTCAACTTGACGATGAAACACAGAAATTGCGTGGGAATTGAATACAACAGGCACCATGTCGACTTCTGTCCCGGGGAGTAATGCTTCTAACTGCCTGTGCTTTCATTCTTTCCTGGGATTCCAGTAATAGATTCCGATGGACATGGGAAGGTTTACTGTAACCTGTGGACCTTCAACAAGACGATGAAACATAGAAATTGCGTCGGAATTGAATCCAACAGGCACCATGCCTACCTCTCTCCGGGAGAATAATGTATCTAACTGTCAGGGCTTTGATTCTTTCCTGGGATTCCAGTACTAGATTCCGATGGACATGGGAAGGTTTACTGTAACCTGTGGACCTTCAACTCGACGATGAAACACAGAAATTGCGTCGGAATTGAATACAACAGGCACCATGCCGACTTCTCTCCGGGAGACTAATGCTTCTGACTGTCTGTGCTTTAATTCTTTCCTGGGATACCAGTAATAGATTCTCATGGACATGGGAAGGTTTACTGCGACCTGCGGTCCTTCAACTTGAAGATGAAACACAGAAATTGCGTCGGAATTGAATACAACAGGCCCCATGCCGATTTCTCACCGGGAGACTAATGCTTGTAACTGTCTGTGCTTTGATTCATTCCTGGAATTCCAGTAATAGATTCCGATGGACATGGAATGGATTACTGTAACCTGTGGACCTTCAACGAGACGATGAAACACAGAAATTGCGTCGGAATTGAACACAACAGGCTTCATGCCGATTTCTCTCCGGGAGACTAATGCTTGTAACTGTCTGTGTTTCATTCTTTCCCGGGATTCCAGTAATAGATTCCGATGGACATGGGTAAGTTTATTGTAAGCTGTTGACCTTCAACTTGACGATGAAACACAGAAACTGCGTGGGAACTGAATACAACAGGCACCATGTCGACTTCTGTCACGGAGAGTAATGCTTCTAACTGTCTGTGCTTTCATTCTTTCCTGGGATTCCAGTAATAGATTCCGCTGGACATGGGAAGGTTTACTGTAGCCTGAGGACATTCAACTAAACGATGAAACACAGAAATTGCGTAGGAATAGAATACAACAGGCACCATGCCGGCTTCTCTCCGGGAGAGTAATGCTTCCATCTGCCTGTGCTTTGATTCTTTCCTGGTATTCCAGTAATAGATTCCGATGGACATTTGAAGGTTTACTGTGACCTGTGGACCTTCAACGTGACGATGAAACACAGAAATTGCGTCGGAATTGAATACAACAGGCACCATGAAGACTTCTCTCCGGGAGAGTAATGCTTCTAACTGTGTGTGCTTTGATTCTTTCCTGGGATTCCAGTAATAGATTCCGATGGACATGGGAAGGTTTACTGTAACCTGTGGACCTTCAACTTTACGATGAAACACAGAAATTGCGTCGGAATTGAATACAACAGGCACCATGCCGACTTCTGTCCGGGAGAGTATTGCTTCTAACTGTCTGTGGTTTGATTCTTTCCTGAAATTCCGGTAATAGATTCCGATGGACATGTGAAGGTTTACTGTAAACTGTGGTCCATCAACTTGACGTTGAAACACAGAAATTGCGTCGGAATTGAATACAACAAACACCATTCCGACTTCTCTCCGAGAGAGGAATTCTTCCAACTGTCAGTGATTTGATTCTTTCCTGGGATTCCAGTAATAGTTTCCGATGGACATGGGAAGGTTTACTGTGACCTGTGGACCTTCAACGTGAAGATAAAACACAGAAATTGCGTCGGAATTGAAGCCAACAGGCACCATGCCGGCTTCTCTCCGGGAGAGTAATGCTTCTAACTGTCTGTGCTTAGATTCTTTCCTGGGATTCCAGTAAAAGGTTCCGATGGACATGGGAAGGTTTACTGTAACCTGTGGACCTTCAACTTCACGATGAAACACAGAACTTGCGTCGGAATTGAATACAACAGGCACCATGCCGACTTCTCTCCGGGAGAGTAATGCTTCTAAACTGTCTGTGCTTTGATTCTTTCCTGGGATTCCGGTAATAGATTCCGATGGACATGGGATGGTTTGCTGTAACCTGTGGACCTTCAATTTGACGATGAAACACAGAAATTGCGTCGGTATTGAATACAACAGGCACCATGCCGACTTCTCTCCGGGAGAGTAATGCTTCCAACTGTCTGTGATTTGATTCAATCCTGGGATTCCAGTAATAGATTCCTATGGACATGGGAAGGATTACTGTAACCTGTGGACCTTCAGCTTGACGATGAAACACAGAAATTGCGACGGAATTGAATCCAACAGGCACCATGCCGACTTCTCTCCGCGAGACTAATGCTTGTAACTGTCTGTGTTTTGATTATTTCCTGGGATTCCAGTAATAGATTCTGATGGACGGTTAAAGGTTTATTGTAACCTGTTGACCTTCAACGTGACGATGAAACACAGAAATTGCGTCGAAATTGAATCCAACAGGCACCATACCGACTTCTGTCCAGGAGAGTAATGCTTCTAACTGTCTGAGCTTTGATTCCTTCCTGGGATTCCAGTAACAGATTCCGATGGATATGTTAAGGATTACTGTAACCTGTGTACCTTCAACTTGACGATGAAACACAGAAATTGCGTCGGAATTGAATACAACAGGCACTATGCCGACTTTTCTCCGGGAGAGTAATGCTTCCAACTCTCTGTGCTTTGATACTTTCCTGGGATTCCAGTAATAGATTCCGATGGACATGGGAAGGATTACTGTTAACTGTGGACCATCAACTTGACGATGAAACACAGAAATTGCGTCTGAATTGAATACAGCTAACACCATGCCGACGTTTCTCCGGGAGAGTAATGCTTCCAACTGTCTGTGCTTTGATTCTTTCCTGGGATTCCAGTAACAGATTCCGATGGACATGGGAAGGTTTACTGTAACATATGGACCTTCAACTTGACGAAGAAACACAGAAATTGCGTCGGAATTGAATACAACAGGCACCATGCCGACTTCTCTCCAGGAGAGTAATGCTTCTAACTGTCTGTGCTTTAAGTTTTTCCTGTGATTCCAGTAACAGATTCCGATGGACATGGGAAGGTTTACTGTAACTTGTGGACCTTCAACTTGACGTTGAAACAAAGAAATTGCGTCGGAATTAAATACATTAGGCACCATGCCGACATCTGTCCAGGAGAGTAATGCTTCTAACTGTCCAGGCTTTGATTCATTCCTGGGATTCCAGTAATAGATTCCGATGGACATGGGAAGGTTTACTGTAACCTGTGGACCTTCAACATGACGATGATACACAGAATTTGCGTCGGAATTGAATACAACGGACACCATGCCGACTTCTCTCTGGGAGAGATATGCTTCTAACTGTCTGTGCATTCATTCTTTACTGGGATTCCAGTAATAGATTACGATGGACATGGGAAAGTGTACTGTAACCTGTGGACCTTCAACTTGACGATAAAACGCAGAAATTGCGTCGAAATTGAATACAACAAACACCATGCCGACTTCTCTCCGGGAGAGTAATGCTTCTAACTGTCTGTGCTTTGATTCTTTCCTGGGATTCCAGTAATAGGTTCCGATGGGCATGGGAAGGATAACGATAACCTGTGGACCTTCAACTTGATGACGAATCACAGAAATAGCGTCGGAATTGAATACAACAGGAACCATGCCGACTTCTGTCCGGGAGAGTAATGCTTTTAACTGTCTGTGCCTTGATTCTTTAATGGGATTCCAGTAATAGATTCCGATGGACATGGGAAGGTTTACTGTAACCTGTGGACCTTCAACTTGACGATGAAACACAGAAATTGCGTCGGAATTCAATACAACAGGCACCATGCCGACTTCTCTCTGGGAGAGATATGCTTCTAACTGTCTGTGCTTTGATTCTTTCCTGGGATTCCAGTAATAGATTACGATGGACATGGGAATGTGTACTGTAACCTGTGGACCTTCAACTTGACGATGAAACACAGATATTGCGTCGAAATAGAATACAAAAGGCACATTGCCGAATTCTCTCCGGGAGAGTAATACTTCTCACTGTCTGTGCTTTGATTCTTTCCTGCGATTCCAGTAATAGATTACGATGGACATGGAAAGGATTACTGTAACCTG
Source organism: Schistocerca americana (assembly GCF_021461395.2). Classification (NCBI taxonomy): domain Eukaryota; kingdom Metazoa; phylum Arthropoda; class Insecta; order Orthoptera; family Acrididae; genus Schistocerca; species Schistocerca americana. The sequence goes on along the minus strand of NC_060122.1, from coordinate 34,318,115 downwards.
TGGACCTTCAACTTGACGATGAAACACAGAAATTGCGTCGGAATTGAATACAACAGGCTCCATGCCGATTTCTCTCCGGGAGACTAATGCTTGTAACTGTCTGTGCTTTGATTCTTTCCTGGGATTCCAGTAATAGATTCCGATGGACATGGAATGGATTACTGTAACCTGTGGACCTTCAACATGACGATGAAACACAGAAATTGCGTCGGAATTGAATACAACAGGTTTCATGCCGATTTCTCTCCGGGAGACTAATGCTTGTAACTGTCTGTGTTTGATTCTTTCCCGGGATTCCAGTAATAGATTCCGATGGACATGGGTAAGTTTAATGTAAGCTGTTGACCTTCAACTTGACGATGAAACACAGAAACTGCGTGGGAATTGAATACAACAGGCACCATGTCGACTTCTGTCACGGAGAGTAATGCTTCTAACTGTCTGTGCTTTCATTCTTTCCTGGGATTCCAGTAATAGATTCCGCTGAACATGGGAAGGTTTACTGTAGCCTGAGGACCTTCAACTAAACGATGAAACACAGAAATTGCGTCGGAATAGAATACAACAGGCACCATGCCGACTTCTCTCCGGAAGAGTAATGCTTCTAACTGTCTGTGCTTTGATTCTTTCCTGGGATTCCAGTAATAGATTCCGATGGACATGGGAAGGTTTACTGTAACCTGTGGACCTTCAACTTGACGATGAAACACAGAAATTGCGTCGGAATTGAATACAACAGGCACCATGCCGACTTCTCTCCGGGACAGTAATGCCTCTAACTGTCTGTGCTTTGATTCTTCCCAGGGATTCCAGTAATAGATTCCGATGGACACGGGAAAGTTTACTGTAACCTGTGGACCTTCAACCTGACTATGAAACACAGAAATTGCGTCGGAATTGAATACAACAGGCACCATTTTGACTTCTGTCCGGGAGAGTAATGCTTCAAACTTTCTGTGCTTTCAGTCTTTCCAGGGATTCCGGTAATAGATTCCGATGGACTGTAACGTGTAACCGTCAACTTGAGGATGAAACACAGAAATTGCGTCGGAAATAAATATAACAGGCACCATGCCGTCTTCTCTCCGGAAGGGTAATGCTTCTAACTGTCTGTGCTTTGATTCTTTCCTGGGATACCAATAATAGATTCCGATGGACATGGGAAGGTGTACTGTAACCTGTGGACCTTCAACTTTACGATGAAACACAGAAATTGCGTCGGAATTGAATACAACAGGCTCCATGCCGATTTCTCTCCGGGAGACTAATGCTTGTAACTGTCTGTGCTTTGATTGTTTTCTGGGATTCCAGTAATAGATTCCGATGGACATGGAATGGATTACTGTAACCTGTGGACTTTCAACGTGACGATGAGACACAGAAATTGCGTCGGAATTGAATACAACAGGCTTCATGCCGATTTCTCTCCGGGAGACTAATGCTTGTAACTGTCTGTGTTTGATTCTTTCCCGGGATTCCAGTAATAGATTCCGATGGACATGGGTAAGTTTATTGTAAGCTGTTGACCTTCAACTTGACGATGAAACACAGAAACTGCGTGGGAATTGAATACAACAGGCACCATGTCGACTTCTGTCATGGAGAGTAATGCTTCTAACTGTCTGTGCTTTAATTCTTTCCTGGGATTCCAGTAATAGATTCCGCTGAACATGGGAACGTTTACTGTAGCCTGAGGACCTTAAACTAAACGATGAAACACAGAAATTGCGTCGGAATAGAATACAACAGGCTCCATGCCGACTTCTCTCCGGGAGAGTAATGCTTCTAACTGTCTGTGCTTTGATTCTTCACAGGGATTCCAGTAATAGATTCCGATGGACATAGGAAAGTTTACTGTAACCTGTGGACCTTCAACCTGACTATGAAACACAGAAATTGCTTCGGAATTGAATACAACAGGCACCATTTTGACTTCTGTCCGGGAGAGTAATGCTTCAAACTTTCTGTGCTTTCAGTCTTTCCAGGGATTCCGGTAATAGACTCCGATGGACTGTAACGTGTAACCGTCGACTTGAGGATGAAACACAGAAATTGCGTCGGAAATAAATACAACAGGCACCATGCCGACTTCTCTCCGGGAGGGTAATGCTTCTATCTGTCTGTGCTTTGATTCTTTCCTGGGATTCCAGTAATAGATTCCGGTGGACAAGTTAAGGTTTACTGTAACCTGTGGACCTTCAACTTTACGATGAAACACAGAAATTGCGTCGGAATTGAATACAACAGGCACCATGCCGACTTCTGTCCGGGAGAGTATTGCTTCTAACTGTCTGTGGTTTGATTCTTTCCTGGGATTCCAGTAATAGATTCCGATGGACATGGGAAGGATTACTGTAACCTGTGGACCTTCAGCTTGACGATGAAACACAGAAATTATGACGGAATTGAATCCAACAGGCACCATGCCGACTTCTGTCCGGGAGAGTAATGCTTCTAACTGTCTGTGATTTGATTCCTTCCTGGGAGTCCAGTAATAGATTCCGATGGACATGCGAAGGTTTACTGTAACCGATGGACCTTCAACATGGCGATGAAAAACAGAAATTGCGTCGGAATTGAATACAACAGGCACCATGCCAACTTCTCACCGGGAGAGTAATGCTTCTAATTGTCTGAGCTTTGATTCTTTCCTGGGATTCTAGTAATAGATTCCGATGGACATGGGAAGGTTTACTGTAACCTGTGGACCTTCAACCTGACGACGAAACACGAAAATTGCGTCGGAATAGAATACAACAGGCACCATGCCGACTTCTGTCCGGGCGAGTAATGCTTCCAAGTGTCTGTGCTTTGATTCTTTCCTGGGATTCCAGTAATAGATTCCGATGGACATGGGAAGGTTTACTGTAACCTGTGGCCTTCAACATTACGATTATAAACAGAAATTGCGTCGGAATGGAATACAACAGGCACCATGCCGACTTCTCTCCGGGAGAGTAATGCTTCTAACTGTCTGTGCTTTGATTCTTTCCAGGGATTCCAGTAATAGGATCCGTTGGACATGGGAAGGTATACTGTAACCTATGGACCTTCAACTTGACTATGAATTACAGAAATTGCGTCGGAATTGAATACATCAGGCACCATGTCAACTTCTGTCCGGGAGAGTAATGCTTCTAACTTTCTGTGCTTTCATTCTTTCCAGGGATTCCGGTAATAGATTCCGAAGGACTGTAGCGTGTAACCTGCAACTTGGGGATGAAACACAGAAATTGCGTCGGAATTGAATACAGCTAACACCATGCCGACGTTTCTCCGGGAGAGTAATGCTTCCAACTGTCTGTGCTTTGATTCGTTCCTGGGATTCCAGTAACAGATTCCGATGGACATGGGAAGGTTTACTGTAACCTGTGGACCTTCAACTTGACGAAGAAACACAGACATTGCGTCGGAATTGAATACAACAGGCACCATGCCGACTTTTCTCCGGGAGAGTAATGCTTCCAACTGTCTGTGCTTTGATTCTTTCCTAGGATTCCAGAAATAGATTCCGATGGACATGGGAAGGTTTACTGTAACCTGTGGACCTTCAACTTGACGATGAAACACAGATATTGCGTCGGAATAAAAATACAACAGGCACCATGCCGACTTCTGTCCAGGAGAGTAATACATCTAACTGTCTGTGCTTTGATGCTTTCCTGGGACTCCAGTAATAGATTACGATGGACATGGGAAGGTTTACTGTAACCTGTGAACCTTCAACTTGACGATGAAACACAGACATTGCGTCGGAATTGAATACAACATGCACCATGCCGACTTCTCTCCGGGAGAGTAACGCATCTAACTGTCTGTGCTTTGATTCTTTCCTGGGATTGCAGTAATAGATTCCGTTGGACATTGGAAGGTTTACTTTAACCTGTGGACCTTCAACTTGACGATGAAACACAGAAATTGCGTCGGAATTGAATACAACAGGCAAAAAGCCGACTTCTGGCCGGGAGAGTAATGCTTCTAACTGTCTGTGCTTTGATTCTTTCCTGGGATTCCAGTAACAGATTCCGATGGACATGGGAAGGTTTACTGTAACCTGTGGACCTTCAACTTGACGAAGAAACACAGAAATTGCGTCGGAATTGAATACAACAAGCACCATGCCGACTTCTCTCCAGGAGAGTAATGCTTCTAACTGTCTGTGCTTTAAGTCCTTCCTGTGATTCCAGTAATAGATTCCGATGGACATGTGAAGGTTTACTGTAACCTGTGGACCTTCAACTTGACGATGAAACAAAGAAAGTGCGTCGGAATTAAATACATTAGGCACCATGCCGACATCTGTCCAGGAAAGTAATGCTTCGAACTGTCCATGCTTTGATTCATTCCTGGGATTCCAGTAATAGATTCCGATGGACATGGGAAGGTTTACTGTAACCTGTGGACCATCAACATGACGATGAAACACAGAATTTGCGTCGGAATTGAATACAACGGACACCATGCCGACTTCTCTCTGGGAGAGATATGCTTCTAACTGTCTGTGCTTTGATTCTTTCCTGGGATTCCAGTAATAGATTACGATGGACATGGGAAAGTGTATTGTAACCTGTGGACCTTCAACTTGACGATGAAACGCAGAAATTGCGTCGAAATTGAATACAACAAACACCATGCCGACTTCTCTCCGGGAGAGTAATGCTTCTAACTGTCTGTGCTTTGATTCTTTCCTGGGATTCCAGTAATAGATTCCGATGGGCATGGGAAGGATAACGATAACCTGTGGACCTTCAACTTGATGACGAATCACAGAAATAGCGTCGGAATTGAATACAACAGGCACCATGCCGACTTCTGTCCGGGAGAGTAATGCTTTTAACTGTCAGTGCCTTGATTCTTTAATGGGATTCCAGTAATAGATTCCGATGGACATGGGAAGGTTTACTGTAACCTGTGGACCTTCAACTTGACGATGAAACACAGAAATTGCGTCGGAATTCAATACAACAGGCACCATGCCGACTTCTCTCTGGGAGAGATATGCTTCTAACTGTCTGTGCTTTGATTCTTTCCTGGGATTCCAGTAATAGATTACGATGGACATGGGAATGTGTACTGCAGCCTGTGGACCTTCAACTTGACGATGAAACGCAGAAATTGCGTCGGAATTGAATACAACAAACACCATGCCGACTTCTCTCCGGGAGAGTAATGCTTCTAACTGTCTGTGCTTTGATGCTTTCCTGGGACTCCAGTATTAGATTACGATGGACATGGGAAGGTTTACTGTAACCTGTAACCTTCAACTTCACGATGACACACAGAAATTGAATAGGAATTAAATACAACAATCACCATGCCGACTTCTCTCCGGGGGAGTAATGCTTCTAACTGTCTGTGCTTTAATTCTTTCCTGGGATTCCAGTAATAGATTCCGATGGACATGGGAAGATTTTCTGTAACCTGTGTACCTTCAACTTGACGATGAAACACAGAAATTGCGTCGGAATTGAATACAACAGGCACTATGCCGACTTTTCTCCGGGAGAGTAATGCTTCCAACTCTCGGTGCTTTGATACTTTCCTGGGATTCCAGTAATAGATTCTGATGGACATGGGAAGGATTACTGTTAACTGTGGACCATCAACTTGACGATGAAACACAGAAATTGCGTCGGAATTGAATACAGCTAACACCATGCCGACGTTTCTCCGGGAGAGTAATGCTTCCAACTGTCTGTGCTTTGATTCTTTCCTGGGATTCCAGTAACAGATTCCGATGGACATGGGAAGGTTAACGATAACCTGTGGACCTTCAACTTGATGACGAAACACAGAAATAGCGTCGGAATTGAATACAACAGGCACCATGCCGACTTCTCTCCGCGAGACTAATGCTTGTAACTGTCTGTGTTTTGATTCTTTCCTGGGATTCCAGTAATAGATTCTGACGGACATGGAAAGGTTTATTGTTACCTGTTGACCTTCAACGTGACGATGAAACACAGAAATTGTGTCGAAATTGAATCCAACAGTCTCCATACCGACATATGGCCAGGAGAGTAATGCTTCTAACTGCCTGTGCTTTGATGCTTTCCCGGGATTCCAGTAATAGATTACGATGGACATGGGAAGGTTTACTGTAACCTGTAACCTTCAACTTCACTATGAAACACAGAAATTGAATCGGAATTAAATACAACAGGCACAATGCCGACTCCTCTCCGGGAGAGTAATGCTTCTAACTGTCTGTGCTTTGATTCTTTCCACGGATTCCAGTAATAGATTCCGATGGACATGGGAAGGTTTACTTCAACCTGTGTACCTTCAACTTGACGATGAAACACAGAAATTGCGTCGGAATTGAATACAACAGGCACCATGCCGACTTTTCTCCGGGAGAGTAATGCTTCCAACTCTCTGTGCTGTGATACTTTCCTGGGATTCCAGTAATAGATTGCGATGGACATGGGAAGGATTACTGTAAACTGTGGACCATCAACTTGACGAAGAAACACAGAAATTGCGTCGTAATTGAAAACAGCTAACACCATGCCGACGTTTCTCCGAGAGAGTAATGCTTCCAACTGTCTGTGCTTTGAGTCTTTCCAGGGATTCCAGAAATAGATTCCGAAGGACATGGGGAAGTTTACTGTAACCTGTGGACCTTCGACTTGACGATGAAACACAGAAATTGCGTCGGAATTGATATCAACAGGCACGATGCCGACTTCTCTCCGATAGAGTAATGCTTTTGACTGTCAGTGCCTTGATTTTTAATGGGATTCCAGTAATAGATTCCGATGGACATGGGAAGGTTTACTGTAACCTGTGGACCTTCAACTTGACGATGAAACACAGAAATTGCGTCGGAATTCAATACAACAGGCACCATGCCGACTTCTCTCTGGGAGAGATATGCTTCTAACTGTCTGTGCTTTGATTCTTTCCTGGGATTCCAGTAATAGATTACGATGGACATGGGAATGTGTACTGCAGCCTGTGGACCTTCAACTTGACGATGAAACGCAGAAATTGCGTCGGAATTGAATACAACAAACACCATGCCGACTTCTCTCCGGGAGAGTAATGCTTCTAACTGTCTGTGCTTTGATGCTTTCCTGGGACTCCAGTATTAGATTACGATGGACATGGGAAGGTTTACTGTAACCTGTAACCTTCAACTTCACGATGACACACAGAAATTGAATAGGAATTAAATACAACAATCACCATGCCGACTTCTCTCCGGGGGAGTAATGCTTCTAACTGTCTGTGCTTTAATTCTTTCCTGGGATTCCAGTAATAGAATCCGATGGACATGGGAAGATTTTCTGTAACCTGTGTACCTTCAACTTGACGATGAAACACAGAAATTGCGTCGGAATTGAATACAACAGGCACTATGCCGACTTTTCTCCGGGAGAGTAATGCTTCCAACTCTCTGTGCTTTGATTCTTTCCTGGGATTCCAGTAATAGATTACGATGGACATGGGAATGTGTACTGTAGCCTGTGGACCTTCAACTTGACGATGAAACGCAGAAATTGCGTCGGAATTGAATACAACAAACACCATGCCGACTTCTCTCCGGGAGAGTAATGCATCTAATTGTCTGTGCTTTGATTCTTTCCTGGGATTCCAGTAATATATTCCGATGGTCATGGGAAGGTTAACGATAACCTGTGGACCTTCAACTTGATGACGAAACACAGAAATAGCGTCGGAATTGAATACAACAGGCACCATGCCGACTTCTCTCCGCGAGACTAATGCTTGTAACTGTCTGTGTTTTGATTCTTTCCTGGGATTCCAGTAATAGATTCTGACGGACATGGAAAGGTTTATTGTTACCTGTTGACCTTCAACGTGACGATGAAACACAGAAATTGTGTCGAAATTGAATCCAACAGTCTCCATACCGACATATGGCCAGGAGAGTAATGCTTCTAACTGCCTGTGCTTTGATGCTTTCCCGGGATTCCAGTAATAGATTACGATGGACATGGGAAGGTTTACTGTAACCTGTAACCTTCAACTTCACGATGAAACACAGAAATTGAATCGGAATTAAATACAACAGGCACAATGCCGACTCCTCTCCGGGAGAGTAATGCTTCTAACTGTCTGTGCTTTGATTCTTTCCACGGATTCCAGTAATAGATTCCGATGGACATGGGAAGGTTTACTTCAACCTGTGTACCTTCAACTTGACGATGAAACACAGAAATTGCGTCGGAATGGAATACAACAGGCACCATGCCGACTTTTCTCCGGGAGAGTAATGCTTCCAACTCTCTGTGCTGTGATACTTTCCTGGGATTCCAGTAATAGATTGCGATGGACATGGGAAGGATTACTGTAAACTGTGGACCATCAACTTGACGAAGAAACACAGAAATTGCGTCGTAATTGAAAACAGCTAACACCATGCCGACGTTTCTCCGGGAGAGTAATGCTTCCAACTGTCTGTGCTTTGAGTCTTTCCAGGGATTCCAGAAATAGATTCCGAAGGACATGGGGAAGTTTACTGTAACCTGTGGACCTTCGACTTGACGATGAAACACAGACATTGCGTCGGAATTGATATCAACAGGCACGATGCCGACTTCTCTCCGGGAGAGTAGTGCTTCCAACTGTCTGTGCTTTGATTCTTTCCTGGGATTCCAGAAATAGATTCCGATGGACATGGGAAGGTTTACTGTAACCTGTGGACCTTCAACTTGACGATGAAACACAGAAATTGCGTCGGAATAGAATACAACAGGCACCATGCCGACTTCGCTCCGGCAGAGTAATTCTTCTAACTGTCTGTGCTTTGATTCTTTCCTGGGATTCTAGTAATAGATTCCGATGGACATGGGAAGGTTTCCTGTAACCTGTGGACCTTCCACTTGACGATGAAACACAGAAATTGCGTCGGAATTGAATACAAGAGGCACCATGCCGACTTCACTCCGGGAGAGTAATGCGTCTAACTGTCTGTGCTTTGTTTCTTTCCTGGGATTCCAGTAATAGATTCCGATGGACATGGGAAGGTTTACTGTAATCTCTGGACCTTCAACTGGACGATGAAACACAGATATTGCGTCGGAATTGAATTTAACTGGCACCATGCCGACTTCTGTCCGGGAGAGTATTGCTTCTAACTGTCTGTGCTTTGATTCTTTCCTGGGATTCCAGTAATAGATTCCGATGGACATGGGTTGGTTTACTGTAACCTGTGGCCCTTCAACTTGACGATGAAACATAGAAATTGCGTCGGAATTGAAAACAACAAACACCATGCCGTCTTCGCTCCGGGAGAGTAATGCTTCTAACGGTCTGTGCTTTGATTCTTGCCTTGGATTCCAGTAATAGATTCCGATGGACATCGGAAGGTTTATTGTAACCTGTGGACCTTCAACTTGACGATGAAACTCAGAAATTCCGTCGGAATTGAATACAACAGGCACCATGCCGACTTCTGTCCAGGAGAGTAATACATCTAACTGTCTGTGCTTTGATGCTTTCCTGGGACTCCAGTAATAGATTACGATGGACATGGGAATGTTTACTGTAACCTGTAACCTTAAACTTCACGATGACACACAGAAATTGAATCGGAATTAAATACAACAATCACCATGCCGACTTCTCTCCGGGGGAGTAATGCTTCTAACTGTCTGTGCTTTGATTCTTTCCTGGGATTCCAGTAATAGATTCCGATGGACATGGGAAGGTTTTCTGTAACCTGTGTACCTTCAACTTGACGATGAAACACAGAAATTGCGTCGGAATTGAATACAACAGGCACTATGCCGACTTTTCTCCGGGAGAGTAATGCTTTCAACTCTCTGTGCTTTGATACTTTCCTGGGATTCCAGTAATAGATTCCGATGGACATGGGAAGGATTACTGTAACCTGTGGGCCATCAGAATGACGATGAAACACAGAAATTGCGCCGGAATTGATTACAGCTAACACCATGCCGACGTTTCTACGGGAGGGTTATGCTTCCAATTGTCTGTGCTTTGATTCTTTCCTTGGATTCCAGTAATTGATTCCGATGGACATGGGAAGGTTTACTGTAACCTGTGGACCTTCAACTTGACGATGAAACATAGAAATTGCGTCGGAATTGAAAACAACAAACACCATGCCGTCTTCGCTCCGGGAGAGTAATGCTTCTAACGGTCTGTGCTTTGATTCTTGCCTTGGATTCCAGTAATAGATTCCGATGGACATCGGAAGGTTTACTGTAACCTGTGGACCTTCAACTTGACGATGAAACTCAGAAATTCCGTCGGAATTGTATACTACAGCACCATACCGACTTCTCTATGCGAGACTAATGGTTGTAACTGTGTTTTGATTCTTTCCTGGGATTCCAGTAATAGATTTCGATAAACATGGGAAGGTTTACTGTAACCTGTGGACCTTCAACTGGACGATGAAACACAGATATTGCGTCGGAATTAAATACAACAGGCACCATGCCGACTTCTGTCCAGGAGAGTAATACATCTAACTGTCTGTGCTTTGATGCTTTCCTGGGACTCCAGTAATAGATTACGATGGACATGGGAATGTTTACTGTAACCTGTAACCTTAAACTTCACGATGACACACAGAAATTGAATCGGAATTAAATACAACAATCACCATGCCGACTTCTCTCCGGGGGAGTAATGCTTCTAACTGTCTGTGCTTTGATTCTTTCCTGGGATTCCAGTAATAGATTCCGATGGACATGGGAAGGTTTTCTGTAACCTGTGTACCTTCAACTTGACGATGAAACACAGAAATTGCGTCGGAATTGAATACAACAGGCACTATGCCGACTTTTCTCCGGGAGAGTAATGCTTCCAACTCTCTGTGCTTTGATACTTTCCTGGGATTCCAGTAATAGATTCCGATGGACATGGGAAGGATTACTGTAAACTGTGGACCATCAACTTGACGATGAAACACAGAAATTGCGTCGGAATTGAATACAGCTAACACCATGCCGAAGTTTCTCCGGGAGAGTAATGCTTTTAACTGTCTGTGCTTTGATTCTTTCCTGTGATTCCAGTAATTGATTCCGATGGACATGGGAAGATGTACTGTAACCTGTGGACCTACAACTTGAGGATGAAACACAGAATTTGCGTCGGAATTCAATACAACAGGCACCATGCCGACTTCTCTCTGGGAGAGATATGCTTCTAACTGTCTGTGCTTTGATTCTTTCCTGGGATTCCAGTAATAGATTACGATGGACATGGGAAGGTTTACTGTAACCTGTAACTTTCAACTTCACGATGAAACACAGAAATTGAATCGGAATTAAGTACAACTGGCCCCATGCCGACTTCTCTCCGGGAGAGTAATGCTTCTAACTGTCTGTGCTTTGATTCTTTCGTAGGATTCCAGTAATAGATTCGGATGGACATGGTAAGGTTTACTGTAACCTGTGGAGCTTCAACTTGACGTTGAAACACAGAAATTGCGTTGGAATTGAATACAAAAGGCACCATGCCGACTTATCTCCGGGAGAGTAATGCTTCTAACTGTCTGTGTTTGTTTTTTTCCTGGGATTCCAGTAATAGATTCCGATGGACATGGGGAGGTTCACTGTAACCTGTGGACCTTCAACTTGACGATGAAACACAGGAATTGCGTCGGAATTGAATCCAACAGGCACCATGCCGACTTCTGTCCGGGAGAGTAATGCTTCTAACAGTCTGTGCTATGATTCTTTCCTGGGTTTCCAGTAATAGATTCCGATGGACATGGGAAGCTTTACTGTAACCTGAGGCCCTTCAACTTGACAATGAAACAAAGAAATTGCGTCGGAATCGAATACAACAAACACCATGCCGACTTTTCTACGTGAGAGTGATGCTTCTAACAGTCTGTGTTTTGATTCTTTCCTGCGACTCTAGTAATGGATTCCGATTGACTTGGGAAGGTTTACTGAAACTTGTGGACCTTCAACGTGACGATGAATCACAGAAATTGCGTCGGAATTGAATACAACAGACACCATGCCGACTTCTCTCCGGGAGAGAAATGCTTTTAACTGTCTGTGCTTTGATTCTTTCCTGGGATTCCAGTAATAGATTCCGATGGACATTTGAAGGTTTACTGTAACCTGTGGTCCTTCCCCTTGACAATGAAACACAGAATTTGCGTTGGAATTGAATACAACAGGCACCATGGTGAATTCTCTCCGGGAGACTAATGCTTCCAACTGTCTGTCCTTTGATGCTTTCCTGGGATTCCAGTAGTAGATTCCGATGGAGATGGGAAGGTTTACTGTAACCTGTGGACCTTCAACGTGACGATGAAACACAGAAATTGCGTCGGAATTGAATACAGCAGGCAACAGACCACTTCTGTCCGGGAGAGTAATGCTTCTAACTGTCTGTTTTTTGATTCTTTCCAGGGATTCCAGTAATAGATTCCGTTGGACATTGGAAGGTTTACTTTAACCTGTGGACCTTCAACTTGACGATGAAACACAGAAATTGCGTCGGAATTGAATACAATAGGCAAAAAGCCGACTTCTGGCCGGGAGAGTAATGCTTCTAACTGTCTGTGCTTTGATTCTTTCCTGGGATTCCAGTAACAGATTCCGATGGACATGGGAAGGTTTACTGTAACCTGTGGACCTTCAACTTGACGAAGAAACACAGAAATTGCGTCGGAATTGAATACAACAGGCACCATGCCGACTTCTCTCCAGGAGAGTAATGCTTCTAACTGTCTGTGCTTTAAGTCCTTCCTGTGATTCCAGTAATAGATTCCGATGGACATGTGAAGGTTTACTGTAACCTGTGGACCTTCAACTTGACGATGAAACAAAGAAAGTGCGTCGGAATTAAATACATTAGGCACCATGCCGACATCTGTCCAGGAAAGTAATGCTTCGAACTGTCCATGCTTTGATTCATTCCTGGGATTCCAGTAATAGATTCCGATGGACATGGGAAGGTTTACTGTAACCTGTGGACCATCAACATGACGATGAAACACAGAATTTGCGTCGGAATTGAATACAACGGACACCATGCCGACTTCTCTCTGGGAGAGATATGCTTCTAACTGTCTGTGCTTTGATTCTTTCCTGGGATTCCAGTAATAGATTACGATGGACATGGGAAAGTGTATTGTAACCTGTGGACCTTCAACTTGACGATGAAACGCAGAAATTGCGTCGAAATTGAATACAACAAACACCATGCCGACTTCTCTCCGGGAGAGTAATGCTTCTAACTGTCTGTGCTTTGATTCTTTCCTGGGATTCCAGTAATAGATTCCGATGGGCATGGGAAGGATAACGATAACCTGTGGACCTTCAACTTGATGACGAATCACAGAAATAGCGTCGGAATTGAATACAACAGGCACCATGCCGACTTCTGTCCGGGAGAGTAATGCTTTTAACTGTCAGTGCCTTGATTCTTTAATGGGATTCCAGTAATAGATTCCGATGGACATGGGAAGGTTTACTGTAACCTGTGGACCTTCAACTTGACGATGAAACACAGAAATTGCGTCGGAATTCAATACAACAGGCACCATGCCGACTTCTCTCTGGGAGAGATATGCTTCTAACTGTCTGTGCTTTGATTCTTTCCTGGGATTCCAGTAATAGATTACGATGGACATGGGAATGTGTACTGCAGCCTGTGGACCTTCAACTTGACGATGAAACGCAGAAATTGCGTCGGAATTGAATACAACAAACACCATGCCGACTTCTCCCCGGGAGAGTAATGCTTCTAACTGTCTGTGCTTTGATGCTTTCCTGGGACTCCAGTATTAGATTACGATGGACATGGGAAGGTTTACTGTAACCTGTAACCTTCAACTTCACGATGACACACAGAAATTGAATAGGAATTAAATACAACAATCACCATGCCGACTTCTCTCCGGGGGAGTAATGCTTCTAACTGTCTGTGCTTTAATTCTTTCCTGGGATTCCAGTAATAGATTCCGATGGACATGGGAAGATTTTCTGTAACCTGTGTACCTTCAACTTGACGATGAAACACAGAAATTGCGTCGGAATTGAATACAACAGGCACTATGCCGACTTTTCTCCGGGAGAGTAATGCTTCCAACTCTCGGTGCTTTGATACTTTCCTGGGATTCCAGTAATAGATTCTGATGGACATGGGAAGGATTACTGTTAACTGTGGACCATCAACTTGACGATGAAACACAGAAATTGCGTCGGAATTGAATACAGCTAACACCATGCCGACGTTTCTCCGGGAGAGTAATGCTTCCAACTGTCTGTGCTTTGATTCTTTCCTGGGATTCCAGTAACAGATTCCGATGGACATGGGAAGGTTAACGATAACCTGTGGACCTTCAACTTGATGACGAAACACAGAAATAGCGTCGGAATTGAATACAACAGGCACCATGCCGACTTCTCTCCGCGAGACTAATGCTTGTAACTGTCTGTGTTTTGATTCTTTCCTGGGATTCCAGTAATAGATTCTGACGGACATGGAAAGGTTTATTGTTACCTGTTGACCTTCAACGTGACGATGAAACACAGAAATTGTGTCGAAATTGAATCCAACAGTCTCCATACCGACATATGGCCAGGAGAGTAATGCTTCTAACTGCCTGTGCTTTGATGCTTTCCCGGGATTCCAGTAATAGATTACGATGGACATGGGAAGGTTTACTGTAACCTGTAACCTTCAACTTCACTATGAAACACAGAAATTGAATCGGAATTAAATACAACAGGCACAATGCCGACTCCTCTCCGGGAGAGTAATGCTTCTAACTGTCTGTGCTTTGATTCTTTCCACGGATTCCAGTAATAGATTCCGATGGACATGGGAAGGTTTACTTCAACCTGTGTACCTTCAACTTGACGATGAAACACAGAAATTGCGTCGGAATGGAATACAACAGGCACCATGCCGACTTTTCTCCGGGAGAGTAATGCTTCCAACTCTCTGTGCTGTGATACTTTCCTGGGATTCCAGTAATAGATTGCGATGGACATGGGAAGGATTACTGTAAACTGTGGACCATCAACTTGACGAAGAAACACAGAAATTGCGTCGTAATTGAAAACAGCTAACACCATGCCGACGTTTCTCCGGGAGAGTAATGCTTCCAACTGTCTGTGCTTTGAGTCTTTCCAGGGATTCCAGAAATAGATTCCGAAGGACATGGGGAAGTTTACTGTAACCTGTGGACCTTCGACTTGACGATGAAACACAGAAATTGCGTCGGAATTGATATCAACAGGCACGATGCCGACTTCTCTCCGGGAGAGTAATGCTTTTAACTGTCAGTGCCTTGATTCTTTAATGGGATTCCAGTAATAGATTCCGATGGACATGGGAAGGTTTACTGTAACCTGTGGACCTTCAACTTGACGATGAAACACAGAAATTGCGTCGAAATTCAATACAACAGGCACCATGCCGACTTCTCTCTGGGAGAGATATGCTTCTAACTGTCTGTGCTTTGATTCTTTCCTGGGATTCCAGTAATAGATTACGATGGACATGGGAATGTGTACTGCAGCCTGTGGACCTTCAACTTGACGATGAAACGCAGAAATTGCGTCGGAATTGAATACAACAAACACCATGCCGACTTCTCTCCGGGAGAGTAATGCTTCTAACTGTCTGTGCTTTGATGCTTTCCTGGGACTCCAGTATTAGATTACGATGGACATGGGAAGGTTTACTGTAACCTGTAACCTTCAACTTCACGATGACACACAGAAATTGAATAGGAATTAAATACAACAATCACCATGCCGACTTCTCTCCGGGGGAGTAATGCTTCTAACTGTCTGTGCTTTAATTCTTTCCTGGGATTCCAGTAATAGATTCCGATGGACATGGGAAGATTTTCTGTAACCTGTGTACCTTCAACTTGACGATGAAACACAGAAATTGCGTCGGAATTGAATACAACAGGCACTATGCCGACTTTTCTCCGGGAGAGTAATGCTTCCAACTCTCTGTGCTTTGATTCTTTCCTGGGATTCCAGTAATAGATTACGATGGACATGGGAATGTGTACTGTAGCCTGTGGACCTTCAACTTGACGATGAAACGCAGAAATTGCGTCGGAATTGAATACAACAAACACCATGCCGACTTCTCTCCGGGAGAGTAATGCATCTAATTGTCTGTGCTTTGATTCTTTCCTGGGATTCCAGTAATATATTCCGATGGTCATGGGAAGGTTAACGATAACCTGTGGACCTTCAACTTGATGACGAAACACAGAAATAGCGTCGGAATTGAATACAACAGGCACCATGCCGACTTCTCTCCGCGAGACTAATGCTTGTAACTGTCTGTGTTTTGATTCTTTCCTGGGATTCCAGTAATAGATTCTGACGGACATGGAAAGGTTTATTGTTACCTGTTGACCTTCAACGTGACGATGAAACACAGAAATTGTGTCGAAATTGAATCCAACAGTCTCCATACCGACATATGGCCAGGAGAGTAATGCTTCTAACTGCCTGTGCTTTGATGCTTTCCCGGGATTCCAGTAATAGATTACGATGGACATGGGAAGGTTTACTGTAACCTGTAACCTTCAACTTCACGATGAAACACAGAAATTGAATCGGAATTAAATACAACAGGCACAATGCCGACTCCTCTCCGGGAGAGTAATGCTTCTAACTGTCTGTGCTTTGATTCTTTCCACGGATTCCAGTAATAGATTCCGATGGACATGGGAAGGTTTACTTCAACCTGTGTACCTTCAACTTGACGATGAAACACAGAAATTGCGTCGGAATGGAATACAACAGGCACCATGCCGACTTTTCTCCGGGAGAGTAATGCTTCCAACTCTCTGTGCTGTGATACTTTCCTGGGATTCCAGTAATAGATTGCGATGGACATGGGAAGGATTACTGTAAACTGTGGACCATCAACTTGACGAAGAAACACAGAAATTGCGTCGTAATTGAAAACAGCTAACACCATGCCGACGTTTCTCCGGGAGAGTAATGCTTCCAACTGTCTGTGCTTTGAGTCTTTCCAGGGATTCCAGAAATAGATTCCGAAGGACATGGGGAAGTTTACTGTAACCTGTAGACCTTCGACTTGACGATGAAACACAGAAATTGCGTCGGAATTGATATCAACAGGCACGATGCCGACTTCTCTCCGGGAGAGTAATGCTTCCAACTGTCTGTGCTTTGATTCTTTCCTGGGATTCCAGAAATAGATTCCGATGGACATGGGAAGGTTTACTGTAACCTGTGGACCTTCAACTTGACGATGAAACACAGAAATTGCGTCGGAATAGAATACAACAGGCACCATGCCGACTTCGCTCCGGCAGAGTAATTCTTCTAACTGTCTGTGCTTTGATTCTTTCCTGGGATTCTAGTAATAGATTCCGATGGACATGGGAAGGTTTCCTGTAACCTGTGGACCTTCCACTTGACGATGAAACACAGAAATTGCGTCGGAATTGAATACAAGAGGCACCATGCCGACTTCACTCCGGGAGAGTAATGCGTCTAACTGTCTGTGCTTTGTTTCTTTCCTGGGATTCCAGTAATAGATTCCGATGGACATGGGAAGGTTTACTGTAATCTCTGGACCTTCAACTGGACGATGAAACACAGATATTGCGTCGGAATTGAATTTAACTGGCACCATGCCGACTTCTGTCCGGGAGAGTATTGCTTCTAACTGTCTGTGCTTTGATTCTTTCCTGGGATTCCAGTAATAGATTCCGATGGACATGGGAAGGTTTACTGTAACCTGTGGCCCTTCAACTTGACGATGAAACATAGAAATTGCGTCGGAATTGAAAACAACAAACACCATGCCGTCTTCGCTCCGGGAGAGTAATGCTTCTAACGGTCTGTGCTTTGATTCTTGCCTTGGATTCCAGTAATAGATTCCGATGGACATCGGAAGGTTTATTGTAACCTGTGGACCTTCAACTTGACGATGAAACTCAGAAATTCCGTCGGAATTGAATACAACAGGCACCATGCCGACTTCTGTCCAGGAGAGTAATACATCTAACTGTCTGTGCTTTGATTCTTTCCTGGGATTCTAGTTATACATTCCGATGGACATGGGAAGGTTTACTGTAACCTGTGGACCTTCCACTTGACGATGAAACACAGAAATTGCGTCGGAATTGAATACAACGGGTACCAAGCCGACTTCTGTCCGGGAGAGTATTGCTTCTAACTGTCTGTGCTTTGATTCTTTCCTGGGATTCCAGTAATAGATTCCGATGGACATGGGAAGGTTTACTGTAACCTGTGGCCCTTCAACTTGACGATGAAACATAGAAATTGCGTCGGAATTGAAAACAACAAACACCATGCCGTCTTCGCTCCGGGAGAGTAATGCTTCTAACGGTCTGTGCTTTGATTCTTGCCTTGGATTCCAGTAATAGATTCCGATGGACATCGGAAGGTTTACTGTAACCTGTGGACCTTCAACTTGACGATGAAACTCAGAAATTCCGTCGGAATTGTATACTACAGCACCATACCGACTTCTCTATGCGAGACTAATGGTTGTAACTGTGTTTTGATTCTTTCCTGGGATTCCAGTAATAGATTTCGATAAACATGGGAAGGTTTACTGTAACCTGTGGACCTTCAACTGGACGATGAAACACAGATATTGCGTCGGAATTAAATACAACAGGCACCATGCCGACTTCTGTCCAGGAGAGTATTACATCTAACTGTCTGTGCTTTGATGCTTTCCTGGGACTCCAGTAATAGATTACGATGGACATGGGAATGTTTACTGTAACCTGTAACCTTAAACTTCACGATGACACACAGAAATTGAATCGGAATTAAATACAACAATCACCATGCCGACTTCTCTCCGGGGGAGTAATGCTTCTAACTGTCTGTGCTTTGATTCTTTCCTGGGATTCCAGTAATAGATTCCGATGGACATGGGAAGGTTTTCTGTAACCTGTGTACCTTCAACTTGACGATGAAACACAGAAATTGCGTCGGAATTGAATACAACAGGCACTATGCCGACTTTTCTCCGGGAGAGTAATGCTTCCAACTCTCTGTGCTTTGATACTTTCCTGGGATTCCAGTAATAGATTCCGATGGACATGGGAAGGATTACTGTAAACTGTGGACCATCAACTTGACGATGAAACACAGAAATTGCGTCGGAATTGAATACAGCTAACACCATGCCGAAGTTTCTCCGGGAGAGTAATGCTTTTAACTGTCTGTGCTTTGATTCTTTCCTGTGATTCCAGTAATTGATTCCGATGGACATGGGAAGATGTACTGTAACCTGTGGACCTTCAACTTGAGGATGAAACACAGAATTTGCGTCGGAATTCAATACAACAGGCACCATGCCGACTTCTCTCTGGGAGAGATATGCTTCTAACTGTCTGTGCTTTGATTCTTTCCTGGGATTCCAGTAATAGATTACGATGGACATGGGAAGGTTTACTGTAACCTGTAACTTTCAACTTCACGATGAAACACAGAAATTGAATCGGAATTAAGTACAACTGGCCCCATGCCGACTTCTCTCCGGGAGAGTAATGCTTCTAACTGTCTGTGCTTTGATTCTTTCGTAGGATTCCAGTAATAGATTCGGATGGACATGGTAAGGTTTACTGTAACCTGTGGAGCTTCAACTTGACGTTGAAACACAGAAATTGCGTTGGAATTGAATACAAAAGGCACCATGCCGACTTATCTCCGGGAGAGTAATGCTTCTAACTGTCTGTGTTTGTTTTTTTCCTGGGATTCCAGTAATAGATTCCGATGGACATGGGGAGGTTTACTGTAACCTGTGGACCTTCAACTTGACGATGAAACACAGGAATTGCGTCGGAATTGAATCCAACAGGCACCATGCCGACTTCTGTCCGGGAGAGTAATGCTTCTAACAGTCTGTGCTATGATTCTTTCCTGGGTTTCCAGTAATAGATTCCGATGGACATGGGAAGCTTTACTGTAACCTGAGGCCCTTCAACTTGACAATGAAACAAAGAAATTGCGTCGGAATCGAATACAACAAACACCATGCCGACTTTTCTACGTGAGAGTGATGCTTCTAACAGTCTGTGTTTTGATTCTTTCCTGCGACTCTAGTAATGGATTCCGATTGACTTGGGAAGGTTTACTGAAACTTGTGGACCTTCAACGTGACGATGAATCACAGAAATTGCGTCGGAATTGAATACAACAGACACCATGCCGACTTCTCTCCGGGAGAGAAATGCTTTTAACTGTCTGTGCTTTGATTCTTTCCTGGGATTCCAGTAATAGATTCCGATGGACATTTGAAGGTTTACTGTAACCTGTGGTCCTTCCCCTTGACAATGAAACACAGAATTTGCGTTGGAATTGAATACAACAGGCACCATGGTGAATTCTCTCCGGGAGACTAATGCTTCCAACTGTCTGTCCTTTGATGCTTTCCTGGGATTCCAGTAGTAGATTCCGATGGAGATGGGAAGGTTTACTGTAACCTGTGGACCTTCAACGTGACGATGAAACACAGAAATTGCGTCGGAATTGAATACAGCAGGCAACAGACCACTTCTGTCCGGGAGAGTAATGCTTCTAACTGTCTGTTTTTTGATTCTTTCCAGGGATTCCAGTAATAGATTCCGATGGACATGGGAAGGTTTACTGTAACCTGTGGACCTTCAACATGACGATGAAACACAGAAAGTGCGTCGGAATTGAATACAACAGTTACCATGCCGACTTCTCTCCGGTAGAGTAATGCTTCCAACTGTCTGTGCTTTGATTCTTTCCTCGGATTCCAGTAATAGATTCCGATGGAGTTGGGAAGGATTACTGTAACCTGTGGACCTTCAACTTGACGACGAAACACAGATATTGCGTCGGAATTGAATTTAACAGGCACCATGCAGACTTCTCTCCGGGAGAGTAGTGCTTCCAACTGTCTGTGCTTTGATACTTTCCTGGGATTCCAGTAATAGATTCCGATGGACATGGGAAGGTTTACTGTAACCTGTGGAGCTTCAACTTGACGTTGAAACACAGAAATTGCGTTGGAATTGAATACAAAAGGCACCATGCCGACTTATCTCCGGGAGAGTAATGCTTCTAACTGTCTGTGTTTGTTTTTTTCCTGGGATTCCAGTAATAGATTCCGATGGACATGGGGAGGTTTACTGTAACCTGTGGACCTTCAACTTGACGATGAAACACAGGAATTGCGTCGGAATTGAATCCAACAGGCACCATGCCGACTTCTGTCCGGGAGAGTAATGCTTCTAACAGTCTGTGCTATGATTCTTTCCTGGGTTTCCAGTAATAGATTCCGATGGACATGGGAAGCTTTACTGTAACCTGAGGCCCTTCAACTTGACAATGAAACAAAGAAATTGCGTCGGAATCGAATACAACAAACACCATGCCGACTTTTCTACGTGAGAGTGATGCTTCTAACAGTCTGTGTTTTGATTCTTTCCTGCGACTCTAGTAATGGATTCCGATTGACTTGGGAAGGTTTACTGAAACTTGTGGACCTTCAACGTGACGATGAATCACAGAAATTGCGTCGGAATTGAATACAACAGACACCATGCCGACTTCTCTCCGGGAGAGAAATGCTTTTAACTGTCTGTGCTTTGATTCTTTCCTGGGATTCCAGTAATAGATTCCGATGGACATTTGAAGGTTTACTGTAACCTGTGGTCCTTCCCCTTGACAATGAAACACAGAATTTGCGTTGGAATTGAATACAACAGGCACCATGGTGAATTCTCTCCGGGAGACTAATGCTTCCAACTGTCTGTCCTTTGATGCTTTCCTGGGATTCCAGTAGTAGATTCCGATGGAGATGGGAAGGTTTACTGTAACCTGTGGACCTTCAACGTGACGATGAAACACAGAAATTGCGTCGGAATTGAATACAGCAGGCAACAGACCACTTCTGTCCGGGAGAGTAATGCTTCTAACTGTCTGTTTTTTGATTCTTTCCAGGGATTCCAGTAATAGATTCCGATGGACATGGGAAGGTTTACTGTAACCTGTGGACCTTCAACTTGACGATGAAACAAAGAAATTGCGTCGGAATTGAATACTACAGGCACCATGCCGACTACTGTCCAGGAGAGTAATGCATCTAACTGTCCGTGCTTTGATTCTTTCCTGGGATTCCAGTAACAGATTCCGAAGGACATGGGAAGGTTTACTGTAACCTGTGGACCTTCAACTTGACGATGAAACGCAGAAATTGCGTCGGAATTGAATACAACATGCACCATGCCGACTTCTCTCCGGGAGAGTAATTCTTCGATCTCTCTGTGCTTTGATTCATACCTGGGAATCCAGTAATAGATTCCGATGGACATGGGAAGGATTACTGTAACCTGTTTACCATTAACATGACGAAGAAACACAGAAATTGCGTCGGAAATGAATACAAAAAACACCACGCCGACTTCCGTCCGGGAGAGTAATGCTTCCAACTGTCTGTGCTTTGATTCTTTCCTGGGATTCCAGTAGTAGATTCCGATGGACGTGGGAAGGTTTACTGTAACCTGTGGACCTTCAACTTGACGATGAATCACAGAAATTACGTTGGAATTGAATACAACAGGCGACAGCCCACTTCTGTCCGGGAGAGTAATGCTTCTAAGTGTCTGTGCTTTGATTCTTTCCTGGGATTCCAGTAATAGATTCCGACGGACATGGGAAAGTTTACTGTAACCTGTGGACCTTCAACTTGACGATGAAACACAGAAATTGCGTCGGAATTGAATACAACAGGCACCATGCCGACTTCTGTCCGAGAGAGTAATGCTTCTAACCGTCTGTGTTTTGATTCTTTCCTGGAATTCCAGTAATAGATTCCTATGGATATGGGAGGCTTTACTGTAACCTGTGGACCTTCAACTTCAGGATGAAACACAGAAATTGCGTCGGAATTGAATACAACAGGCACCATGCCGACTTCTCTCCAGGAGAGTAATGCTTCCAACTGTCTGCGCTTTGATACTTTCCTGGGATTCCAGTAATAGATTCCGATGGACATGGGAAGGATTACTGTAACTTGTGGACTTTCAACTTGACGATGAAACACAGAAATTGCGTCTGAATTGAATACAACAGGCACCATGCCGAATTCTCTCCGTGAGAGTAATGCCTCTAACTGTCTGTGCTTTGATTCTTTCCTGGGATTCCAGTAATGGATTCCGATGGACATGGGAAGGTTAACTGTAACCTGTGGACCTTCAACTTGACGATGAAACACAGAATTTGCGTCGGAATTGAATTCAACAGGCACCAAGCCAACTTCTGTCCGGGAGAGTAATACTTCTAACTGTCTGTGCTTTGATTCTTTCCTGGGATTCCATTAATAGATTTCGACGGACATGGGAACATTAACTGTAACCTGTGGACATTCAACTTGGCAATGAAACAGAGAAATAGCGTCGGAATTGAATACAACAGGCACCATGCCGTCTTCTCTCCGGGAGAGTAATGCCTTTAACTGTCTGTGCTTTGATTCTTTCCTGGGATTCCAGTAATAGGATCCGACGGACCGGGAAGGAATACTGTAACCTGTGGACCATCAACATGGCGAAGAAACACAGAAATTGCCTCGGAATCGAATACACCAACACGATGCCGACTTTTCTCCGGGAGAGTAATGCTTCCAACTGTCTGTGTTTTGATTCTTTCCTGGGATTCCAGTAGTAGATTCCGATGGACATGGGAAGGTTTACCGTAACCTGTGGACCTTCAACTAGACGATGAAACACAGAAATTGCGTCGGAATTGAATACAACAAACACCATGGCGACTTTTCTCCGGGAGAGTAATGCTTCTTACTGTCTGTGATTTGATTCTTTCCTGGGATTCCAGTAATTGATACCGATGGACATGGGAAGGTCTACTGTAACCTGTGGACCTTCAACTTGACGATGAAACACAGAAATTGTGTCGGAATTGAATCCAACAGGCACCATGCCGACTTCTCTCCGGGAGAGTAATGCTTCAAACTGCCTGTGCTTTGATTCTTTCCTGGGATTCCAGTAATAGATTCCGATGGACATGGGAAGGTTTGCTGTAACCTGTGGACTTTCAACTTGACGATGAGACACATAAATTGCGTCGAAATTGAATACAACAGGCTCCATGCCGACATCTCTCCGGGAGAGTAATGCTTCTAACAGTCGGTGATTTGATTCTTTCCTGGGATTCCAGTAATAGGTTCCGATGGACATGGGAAGGTTTACTGTAACCTGCGGACCTTCAACTTGACGATGAAACACAGAAATTGCGTCGGAATTGAATACAACAGGCACCATGCCGACTTCTCTCCGGGAGAGTAATGCCTCTAACTGTCTGTGCTTTGATTCTTTCCTGGGATTCCAGTAATAGATTCCGATGGACATGGGAAGGTTAACTGTTACCTGTGGACCTTCAACTTGACGATGAAACACTGAAATTGCGTCGGAATTGAATCCAACAGGCACCACGACGACTTCTGTCCGGGAGAGTAATGCATCTCACTGCCTGTGCTTTGATTCTTTCCGTTGATTCCAGTAATAGATTCCGATGGACATGGGAAGGTTTACTGTGACCTGTGGACATTCAACTTGACGATCAAACACACAAATTGCGTCGGAATTGAATCCAACAGGCACCATGCCGACTTCTCTCCGGGAGAGTAACGCTTCTAACTGTCTGTGTTTTTGATTCTTTCCTGGTTTTCCAGTAATAGATTCCCATGGAAATGGGGAGGTTTACCGTAACTCGTGGACCTTCAACTTGACGTTGAAACACAGAAATTGCGTTGGAATTGAATACAAAAGGCACCATGCCGACTTATCTCCGGGAGAGTAATGCTTCTAACTGTCTGTGTTTGTTTTTTTCCTGGGATTCCAGTAAGAGATTCCGATGGACATGGGGAGGTTTACTGTAACCTGTGGACCTTCAACTTGACGATGAAACACAGGAATTGCGTCGGAATTGAATCCAACAGGCACCATGCCGACTTCTGTCCGGGAGAGTAATGCTTCTAACTGTCTGTGCTATGATTCTTTCCTGGATTTCCAGTAATAAATTCCGATGGACATGGGAAGCTTTACTGTAACCTGTCGCCCTTCAACTTGACGATGAAACAAAGAAATTGCGTCGGAATCGAATACAACAAACACCATGCCGACTTTTCTCCGTGAGAGTGATGCTTCTAACAGTCTGTGTTTTGATTCCTTCCTGCGATTCCAGTAATGGATTCCGATGGACTTGGGAAGGTTTACTGAAACTTGTGGACCTTCAACGTGACGATGAAACACAGAAATTGCGTCGGAATTGAATACAACAGACACCATGCCGACTTCTCTCCGGGAGAGAAATCCTTTTAACTGTCTGCGCTTTGATTCTTTCCTGGGATTCCAGTCATAGATTCCGATGGATATGGGAAGGTTTACTGTAACCTGTGGTCCTTCCCCTTGACAATGAAACACAGAATTTGCGTTGGAATTGAATACAACAGGCACCATGGTGAATTCTCTCCGGGAGAGTAATGCTTCCAACTGTCTGTCCTTTGATTCTTTCCTGGGATTCCAGTAGTAGATTCCGATGGAGATGGGAAAGTTTACTGTAACCTGTGGATCTTCAACGTGACGATGAAACAAGATATTGCTTCGGAATTGAATACAGCAGGCAACAGACCACTTCTGTCCGGGAGAGTAATGCTTCTAACTGTCTGTGCTTTGATTCTTCCCTGGGATTCCAGTAATAGATTCCGACGGACATGGGAAAGTTAACTGTAACCTGTGGACCTTCAACTTGACGATGAAACACAGAAATTGCGTCGGAATTGAATAGAACAGGCAACATGCCGACTTCTGTCCGGAAGAGTAATGTTTCTAACTGTCTGTGCTTTGATTCTTTCCTGGGATTCCAGTAATAGATTCCGATGGACATGGGAGGGTTTAGTGTAATCTGTGGACCTTCAACGTGGCAACGAAACACAGAAATATCTTCGGAATAGAATACAACAGACACCATGCCGACTTCTGTCCAGGAGAGTAATGCTTCTAACTGTCTGTGTTTTGATTCTTTCCTGGGATTCCAGTAATAGATTCCGATGGACATGGGAAGGATTACTGTAACCTGTTTACCATTAACATGACGAAGAAACACAGAAATTGCGTCGGAAATGAATACAAAAAACACCATGCCGACTTCTGTCCGGGAGAGTAATGCTTCCAACTGTCTGTGCTTTGATTCTTACCTGGGATTCCAGTAGTAGATTCCGATGGACGTGGGAAGGTTTACTGTAACCTGTGGACCTTCAACTTGACGATGAATCACAGAAATTACGTTGGAATTGAATACAACAGGCGACAGCCCACTTCTGTCCGGGAGAGTAATGCTTCTAAGTGTCTGTGCTTTGATTCTTTCCTGGGATTCCAGTAATAGATTCCGACGGACATGGGAAAGTTTACTGTAACCTGTGGACCTTCAACTTGACGATGAAACACAGAAATTGCGTCGGAATTGAATACAACAGGCACCATGCCGACTTCTGTCCGGGAGAGTAATGCTTCTAACCGTCTGTGTTTTGATTCTTTCCTGGGATTCCAGTAATAGATTCCTATGGATATGGGAGGCTTTACTGTAACCTGTGGACCTTCAGCTTCAGGATGAAACACAGAAATTGCGTCGGAATTGAATACAACAGGCCCCATGCCGACTTCTCTCTGGGAGAGTAACGCTTCCAACTGTCTGCGCTTTGATACTTTCCTGGGATTCCAGTAATAGATTCCGATGGACATGGGAAGGTTTACTGTAACCTGTGGACCTTCAACTTGACGATGAATCACAGAAATTACGTTGGAATTGAATACAACAGGCGACAGCCCACTTCTGTCCGGGAGAGTAATGCTTCTAAGTGTCTGTGCTTTGATTCTTCCCTGGGATTCCAGTAATAGATTCCGACGGACATGGGAAAGTTTACTGTAACCTGTGGACCTTCAACTTGACGATGAAACACAGAAATTGCGTCGGAATTGAATACAACAGGCACCATGCCGACTTCTGTCCGGGAGAGTAATGCTTCTAACCGTCTGTGTTTTGATTCTTTCCTGGGATTCCAGTAATAGATTCCTATGGATATGGGAGGCTTTACTGTAACCTGTGGACCTTCAACTTCATGATGAAACACAGAAATTGCGTCGGAATTGAATACAACAGGAACCATGCCGATTTCTCTCCAGGAGAGTAATGCTTCCAACTGTCTGCGCTTTGATACTTTCCTGGGATTCCAGTAATAGATTCCGATGGACATGGGAAGGATTACTGTAACTTGTGGACTTTCAACTTGACGATGAAACACAGAAATTGCGTCTGAATTAAATACAACAGGCACCATGCCGAATTCTCTCCGTGAGAGAAATACTTCTAACTGTCTGTGCTTTGATTCTTTCCTGGGATTCCATTAATAGATTTCGACGGACATGGGAACATTAACTGTAACCTGTGGACCTTCAACTTGGCGATGAAACAGAGAAATAGCGTCGGAATTGAATACAACAGGCACCATGCCGTCTTCTCTCCAGGAGAGTAATGCCTTTAACTGTCTGTGCTTTGATTCTTTCCTGGGATACCAGTAATAGAATCCGACGGACCGGGAAGGAATACTGTAACCTGTGGACCATCAACATGGCGAAGAAACACAGAAATTGCCTCGGAATCGAATACACCAACACGATGCCGACTTTTCTCCGGGAGAGTAATGCTTCCAACTGTCTGTGTTTTGATTCTTTCCTGGGATTCCAGTAGTAGATTCCGATGGACATGGGAAGGTTTACCGTAACCTGTGGACCTACAACTAGACGATGAAACACAGAAATTGCGTCGAAATTGAATACAACAGGCTCCATGCCGACATCTGTCCGGGAGGGTAATGCTTCTAACATTCGGTGATTTGATTCTTTCCTGGGATTCCAGTAATAGGTTCCGATGGACATGGGAAGGTTTACTGTAACCTGTGGAACTTCAACTTGACGATGAAACACAGAAATTGTGTCGGAATTGAATCCAACAGGCACCATGCCGACTTCTCTCCGGGAGAGTAATGCTTCAAACTGCCTGTGCTTTGATTCTTTCCTGGGATTCCAGTAATAGATTCCGATGGACATGGGAAGGTTTGCTGTAACCTGTGGACTTTCATCTTGACGATGAGACACACAAATTGCGTCGAAATTGAATACAACAGGCTCCATGCCGACATCTCTCCGGGAGAGTAATGCTTCTAACAGTTGGTGATTTGATTCTTTCCTGGGATTCCAGTAATAGGTTCCGATAAACATGGGAAGGTTTACTGTAACCTGTGGACCTTCAACTTGACGATGAAACACAGAAATTGCGTCGGAATTGAAAACAACAGGCACCATTCCGACTTATCTCCGGGAGAGTAATGCCTCTAACTGTCTGTGCTTTGATTCTTTCCTGGGATTCCAGTAATAGATTCCGATGGACATGGGAAGGTTAACTGTTACCTGTGGACCTTCAACTTGACGATGAAACAAAGAAATTGCGTCGGAATTTAATACAACAAACACCATGCCGACTTCTCTACGGGAGAGTAATGCTTCTTACTGTCTGTGTTTTGATTCATTCCTGGGATTCCAGTAATACATTCCGATGGACATGGGAAGGTTTACTAAAACCTGTGGACCTTCAACTTGGCGATTAAACACAGAAATTGCGTCGGAATCGAATACAACAAACACCATGCCGACTTTTCTCCGTGAGAGTGATGCTTCTAACAGTCTGTGTTTTGATTCTTTCCTGCGATTCCAGTAATAGATTCCGCTGAACATGGGAACGTTTACTGTAGCCTGAGGACCTTAAACTAAACGATGAAACACAGAAATTGCGTCGGAATAGAATACAACAGGCACCATGCCGACTTCTCTCCGGGAGAGTAATGCTTCTAACTGTCTGTGCTTTGATTCTTCCCAGGGATTCCAGTAATAGATTCCGATGGACATAGGAAAGTTTACTGTAACCTGTGGACCTTCAACCTGACTATGAAACACAGAAATTGCTTCGGAATTGAATACAACAGGCACCATTTTGACTTCTGTCCGGGAGAGTAATGCTTCAAACTTTCTGTGCTTTCAGTCTTTCCAGGGATTCCGGTAATAGACTCCGATGGACTGTAACGTGTAACCGTCGACTTGAGGATGAAACACAGAAATTGCGTCGGAAATAATTACAACAGGCACCATGCCGACTTCTCTCCGGGAGGGTAATGCTTCTATCTGTCTGTGCTTTGATTCTTTCCTGGGATTCCAGTAATAGATTCCGGTGGACAAGTTAAGGTTTACTGTAACCTGTGGACCTTCAACTTTACGATGAAACACAGAAATTGCGTCGGAATTGAATACAACAGGCACCATGCCGACTTCTGTCCGGGAGAGTATTGCTTCTAACTGTCTGTGGTTTGATTCATTCCTGGGATTCCAGTAATAGATTCCGATGTACATGGGAAGGATTACTGTAACCTGTGGACCTTCAGCTTGACGATGAAACACAGAAATTATGACGGAATTGAATCCAACAGGCACCATGCCGACTTCTGTCCGGGAGAGTAATGCTTCTAACTGTCTTTGATTTGATTCCTTCCTGGGAGTCCAGTAATAGATTCCGATGGACATGCGAAGGTTTACTGTAACCGATGGACCTTCAACATGGCGATGAAAAACAGAAATTGCGTCGGAATTGAATACAACAGGCACCATGCCAACTTCTCACCGGGAGAGTAATGCTTCTAACTGTCTGAGCTTTGATTCTTTCCTGGGATTCCAGTAATAGATTCCGATGGACATGGGAAGGTTTACTGTAACCTGTGGACCTTCAACCTGACGACGAAACACGAAAATTGCGTCGGAATAGAATACAACAGGCACCATGCCGACTTCTGTCCGGGCGAGTAATGCTTCCAAGTGTCTGTGCTTTGATTCTTTCCTGGGATTCCAGTAATAGATTCCGATGGACATGGGAAGGTTTACTGTAACCTGTGGCCTTCAACATTACGATTATAAACAGAAATTGCGTCGGAATGGAATACAACAGGCACCATGCCGACTTCTCTCCGGGAGAGTAATGCTTCTAACTGTCTGTGCTTTGATTCTTTCCAGGGATTCCAGTAATGGGATCCGTTGGACATGGGAAGGTATACTGTAACCTGTGGACCTTCAACTTGACTATGAATTACAGAAATTGCGTCGGAATTGAATACATCAGACACCATGTCGACTTCTGTCCGGGAGAGTAATGCTTCTAACTTTCTGTGCTTTCATTCTTTCCAGGGATTCCGGTAATAGATTCCGAAGGACTGTAGCGTGTAACCTGCAACTTGGGGATGAAACACAGAAATTGCGTCGGAATTGAATACAGCTAACACCATGCCGACGTTTCTCCGGGAGAGTAATGCTTCCAACTGTCTGTGCTTTGATTCGTTCCTGGGATTCCAGTAACAGATTCCGATGGACATGGGAAGGTTTACTGTAACCTGTGGACCTTCAACTTGACGAAGAAACACAGACATTGCGTCGGAATTGAATACAACAGGCACCATGCCGACTTTTCTCCGGGAGAGTAATGCTTCCAACTCTCTGAGCTGTGCTACTTTCCTGGGATTCCAGTAATAGATTCCGATGGACATGGGAAGGATTACTGTAAACTGTGGACCATCAACTTGACGAAGAAACACAGAAATTGCATCGTAATTGAAACAGCTAACACCACTGTTACCTGTGGACCTTCGGCTTGACGATGAAACACAGAAATTGCGTCGGAATTGGTATCAACAGGCACTATGCCGACTTCTCTCCGGGAGAGTAATGCTTCCAACTGTCTGTGCTTTGATTCTTTCCTAGGATTCCAGAAATAGATTCCGATGGACATGGGAAGGTTTACTGTAACCTGTGGACCTTCAACTTGACGATGAAACACAGATATTGCGTCGGAATTCAATACAACAGGCACCATGCCGACTTCTGTCCAGGAGAGTAATACATCTAACTGTCTGTGCTTTGATGCTTTCCTGGGACTCCAGTAATAGATTACGATGGACATGGGAAGGTTTACTGTAACCTGTGAACCTTCAACTTGACGATGAAACACAGACAATGCGTCGGAATTGAATACAACAGGCACCATGCCGACTTCTCTCCGGGAGAGTAACGCATCTAACTGTCTGTGCTTTGATTCTTTCCTGGGATTGCAGTAATAGATTCCGTTGAACATTGGAAGGTTTACTTTAACCTGTGGACCTTCAACTTGACGATGAAACACAGAAATTGCGTCGGAATTGAATACAACAGGCAAAAAGCCGACTTCTGGCCGGGAGAGTAATGCTTCTAACTGTCTGTGCTTTGATTCTTTCCTGGGATTCCAGTAACAGATTCCGATGGACATGGGAAGGTTTACTGTAACCTGTGGACCTTCAACTTGACGAAGAAACACAGAAATTGCGTCGGAATTGAATACAACAGGCACCATGCCGACTTCTCTCCAGGAGAGTAATGCTTCTAACTGTCTGTGCTTTAAGTCCTTCCTGTGATTCCAGTAATAGATTCCGATGGACATGTGAAGGTTTACTGTAACCTGTGGACCTTCAACTTGACGATGAAACAAAGAAAGTGCGTCGGAATTAAATACATTAGGCACCATGCCGACATCTGTCCTGGAAAGTAATGCTTCGAACTGTCCATGCTTTGATTCATTCCTGGGATTCCAGTAATAGATTCCGATGGACATGGGAAGGTTTACTGTAACCTGTGGACCATCAACACGACGATGAAACACAGAATTTGCGTCGGAATTGAATACAACGGACACCATGCCGACTTCTCTCTGGGAGAGATATGCTTCTAACTGTCTGTGCTTTGATTCTTTCCTGGGATTCCAGTAATAGATTACGATGGACATGGGAAAGTGTTTTGTAACCTGTGGACCTTCAACTTGACGATGAAACGCAGAAATTGCGTCGAAATTGAATACAACAAACACCATGCCGACTTCTCTCCGGGAGAGTAATGCTTCTAACTGTCTGTGCTTTGATTCTTTCCTGGGATTCCAGTAATAGATTCCGATGGGCTTGGGAAGGATAACGATAACCTGTGGACCTTCAACTTAATGACGAATCACAGAAATAGCGTCGGAATTGAACACAACAGGCACCATGCCGACTTCTGTCCGGGAGAGTAATGCTTTTAACTGTCAGTGCCTTGATTCTTTAATGGGATTCCTGTAATAGATTCCGATGGACATGGGAAGGTTTACTGTAACCTGTGGACCTTCAACTTGACGATGAAACACAGAAATTGCGTCGGAATTCAATACAACAGGCACCATGCCGACTTCTCTCTGGGAGAGATATGCTTCTAACTGTCTGTGCTTTGATTCTTTCCTGGGATTCCAGTAATAGATTACGATGGACATGGGAATGTGTACTGCAGCCTGTGGACCTTCAACTTGACGATGAAACGCAGAAATTGCGTCGGAATTGAATACAACAAACACCATGCCGACTTCTCTCCGGGAGAGTAATGCTTCTAACTGTCTGTGCTTTGATGCTTTCCTGGGACTCCAGTATTAGATTACGATGGACATGGGAAGGTTTACTGTAACCTGTAACCTTCAACTTCACGATGACACACAGAAATTGAATAGGAATTAAATACAACAATCACCATGCCGACTTCTCTCCGGGGGAGTAATGCTTCTAACTGTCTGTGCTTTAATTCTTTCCTGGGATTCCAGTAATAGATTCCGATGGACATGGGAAGATTTTCTGTAACCTGTGTACCTTCAACTTGACGATGAAACACAGAAATTGCGTCGGAATTGAATACAACAGGCACTATGCCGACTTTTCTCCGGGAGAGTAATGCTTCCAACTCTCTGTGCTTTGATACTTTCCTGGGATTCCAGTAATAGATTCTGATGGACATGGGAAGGATTACTGTTAACTGTGGACCATCAACTTGACGATGAAACACAGAAATTGCGTCGGAATTGAATACAGCTAACACCATGCCGACGTTTCTCCGGGAGAGTAATGCTTCCAACTGTCTGTGCTTTGATTCTTTCCTGGGATTCCAGTAACAGATTCCGATGGACATGGGAAGGTTAACGATAACCTGTGGACCTTCAACTTGATGACGAAACACAGAAATAGGGTCGGAATTGAATACAACAGGCACCATGCCGACTTCTCTCCGCGAGACTAATGCTTGTAACTGTCTGTGTTTTGATTCTTTCCTGGGATTCCAGTAATAGATTCTGACGGACATGGAAAGGTTTATTGTTACCTGTTGACCTTCAACGTGACGATGAAACACAGAAATTGTGTCGAAATTGAATCCAACAGTCTCCATACCGACATATGGCCAGGAGAGTAATGCTTCTAACTGCCTGTGCTTTGATGCTTTCCCGGGATTCCAGTAATAGATTACGATGGACATGGGAAGGTTTACTGTAACCTGTAACCTTCAACTTCACGATGAAACACAGAAATTGAATCGGAATTAAATACAACAGGCACAATGCCGACTCCTCTCCGGGAGAGTAATGCTTCTAACTGTCTGTGCTTTGATTCTTTCCACGGATTCCAGTAATAGATTCCGATGGACATGGGAAGGTTTACTTCAACCTGTGTACCTTCAACTTGACGATGAAACACAGAAATTGCGTCGGAATGGAATACAACGGGCACCATGCCGACTTTTCTCCGGGAGAGTAATGCTTCCAACTCTCTGTGCTGTGATACTTTCCTGGGATTCCAGTAATAGATTGCGATGGACATGGGAAGGATTACTGTAAACTGTGGACCATCAACTTGACGAAGAAACACAGAAATTGCGTCGTAATTGAAAACAGCTAACACCATGCCGACGTTTCTCCGGGAGAGTAATGCTTCCAACTGTCTGTGCTTTGAGTCTTTCCAGGGATTCCAGAAATAGATTCCGAAGGACATGGGGAAGTTTACTGTAACCTGTGGACCTTCGACTTGACGATGAAACACAGAAATTGCGTCGGAATTGATATCAACAGGCACGATGCCGACTTCTCTCCGGGAGAGTAATGCTTTTAACTGTCAGTGCCTTGATTCTTTAATGGGATTCCAGTAATAGATTCCGATGGACATGGGAAGGTTTACTGTAACCTGTGGACCTTCAACTTGACGATGAAACACAGAAATTGCGTCGGAATTCAATACAACAGGCACCATGCCGACTTCTCTCTGGGAGAGATATGCTTCTAACTGTCTGTGCTTTGATTCTTTCCTGGGATTCCAGTATTAGATTACGATGGACATGGGAAGGTTTACTGTAACCTGTAACCTTCAACTTCACGATGACACACAGAAATTGAATAGGAATTAAATACAACAATCACCATGCCGACTTCTCTCCGGGGGAGTAATGCTTCTAACTGTCTGTGCTTTAATTCTTTCCTGGGATTCCAGTAATAGATTCCGATGGACATGGGAAGATTTTCTGTAACCTGTGTACCTTCAACTTGACGATGAAACACAGAAATTGCGTCGGAATTGAATACAACAGGCACTATGCCGACTTTTCTCCGGGAGACTAATGCTTCCAACTCTCTGTGCTTTGATTCTTTCCTGGGATTCCAGTAATAGATTACGATGGACATGGGAATGTGTACTGTAGCCTGTGGACCTTCAACTTGACGATGAAACGCAGAAATTGCGTCGGAATTGAATACAACAGGCACCATGCCGACTTCTCTCCGCGAGACTAATGCTTGTAACTGTATGTGTTTTGATTCTTTCCTGGGATTCCAGTAATAGATTCTGACGGACATGGAAAGGTTTATTGTTACCTGTTGACCTTCAACGTGACGATGAAACACAGAAACTGTGTCGAAATTGAATCCAACAGTCTCCATACCGACATATGGCCAGGAGAGTAATGCTTCTAACTGCCTGTGCTTTGATGCTTTCCCGGGATTCCAGTAATAGATTACGATAGACATGGGAAGGTTTACTGTAACCTGTAACCTTCAACTTCACGATGAAACACAGAAATTGAATCGGAATTAAATACAACAGGCACAATGCCGACTCCTCTCCGGGAGAGTAATGCTTCTAACTGTCTGTGCTTTGATTCTTTCCACGGATTCCAGTAATAGATTCCGATGGACATGGGAAGGTTTACTTCAACCTGTGTACCTTCAACTTGACGATGAAACACAGAAATTGCGTCGGAATGGAATACAACAGGCACCATGCCGACTTTTCTCCGGGAGAGTAATGCTTCCAACTCTCTGTGCTGTGATACTTTCCTGGGATTCCAGTAATAGATTGCGATGGACATGGGAAGGATTACTGTAAACTGTGGACCATCAACTTGACGAAGAAACACAGAAATTGCGTCGTAATTGAAAACAGCTAACACCATGCCGACGTTTCTCCGGGAGAGTAATGCTTCCAACTGTCTGTGCTTTGAGTCTTTCCAGGGATTCCAGAAATAGATTCCGAAGGACATGGGGAAGTTTACTGTAACCTGTGGACCTTCGACTTGACGATGAAACACAGAAATTGCGTCGGAATTGATATCAACAGGCACGATGCCGACTTCTCTCCGGGAGAGTAATGCTTCCAACTGTCTGTGCTTTGATTCTTTCCTGGGATTCCAGAAATAGATTCCGATGGACATGGGAAGGTTTACTGTAACCTGTGGACCTTCAACTTGACGATGAAACACAGAAATTGCGTCGGAATAGAATACAACAGGCTCCATGCCGACTTCGCTCCGGCAGAGTAATTCTTCTAACTGTCTGTGCTTTGATTCTTTCCTGGGATTCTAGTAATAGATTCCGATGGACATGGGAAGGTTTCCTGTAACCTGTGGACCTTCCACTTGACGATGAAACACAGAAATTGCGTCGGAATTGAATACAAGAGGCACCATGCCGACTTCACTCCGGGAGAGTAATGCGTCTAACTGTCTGTGCTTTGATTCTTTCCTGGGATTCCAGTAATAGATTCCGATGGACATGGGAAGGTTTACTGTAATCTCTGGACCTTCAACTGGACGATGAAACACAGATATTGCGTCGGAATTGAATTTAACTGGCACCATGCCGACTTCTGTCCGGGAGAGTAATGCTTCTAATTGTCTGTGCTTTGATTCTTTCCTGGGATTCCAGTAATATATTCCGATGGTCATGGGAAGGTTAACGATAACCTGTGGACCTTCAACTTGATGACGAAACACAGAAATAGCGTCGGAATTGAATACAACAGGCACCATGCCGACTTCTCTCCGCGAGACTAATGCTTGTAACTGTCTGTGTTTTGATTCTTTCCTGGGATTCCAGTAATAGATTCTGACGGACATGGAAAGGTTTATTGTTACCTGTTGACCTTCAACGTGACGATGAAACACAGAAATTGTGTCGAAATTGAATCCAACAGTCTCCATACCGACATATGGCCAGGAGAGTAATGCTTCTAACTGCCTGTGCTTTGATGCTTTCCCGGGATTCCAGTAATAGATTACGATGGACATGGGAAGGTTTACTGTAACCTGTAACCTTCAACTTCACGATGAAACACAGAAATTGAATCGGAATTAAATACAACAGGCACAATGCCGACTCCTCTCCGGGAGAGTAATGCTTCTAACTGTCTGTGCTTTGATTCTTTCCACGGATTCCAGTAATAGATTCCGATGGACATGGGAAGGTTTCCTGTAACCTGTGGACCTTCCACTTGACGATGAAACACAGAAATTGCGTCGGAATTGAATACAAGAGGCACCATGCCGACTTCACTCCGGGAGAGTAATGCGTCTAACTGTCTGTGCTTTGATTCTTTCCTGGGATTCCAGTAATAGATTCCGATGGACATGGGAAGGTTTACTGTAATCTCTGGACCTTCAACTGGACGATGAAACACAGATATTGCGTCCGAATTGAATTTAACTGGCACCATGCCGACTTTTGTCCGGGAGAGTATTGCTTCTAACTGTCTGTGCTTTGATTCTTTCCTGGGATTCCAGTAATAGATTCCGATGGACATGGGAAGGTTTACTGTAACCTGTGGCCCTTCAACTTGACGATGAAACATAGAAATTGCGTCGGAATTGAAAACAACAAACACCATGCCGTCTTCGCTCCGGGAGAGTAATGCTTCTAACGGTCTGTGCTTTGATTCTTGCCTTGGATTCCAGTAATAGATTCCGATGGACATCGGAAGGTTTATTGTAACCTGTGGACCTTCAACTTGACGATGAAACTCAGAAATTCCGTCGGAATTGAATACAACAGGCACCATGCCGACTTCTGTCCAGGTGAGTAATACATCTAACTGTCTGTGCTTTGATGCTTTCCTGGGACTCCAGTAATAGATTACGATGGACATGGGAATGTTTACTGTAACCTGTAACCTTAAACTTCACGATGACACACAGAAATTGAATCGGAATTAAATACAACAATCACCATGCCGACTTCTCTCCGGGGGAGTAATGCTTCTAACTGTCTGTGATTTGATTCTTTCCTGGGATTCCAGTAATAGATTCCGATGGACATGGGAAGGTTTTCTGTAACCTGTGTACCTTCAACTTGACGATGAAACACAGAAATTGCGTCGGAATTGAATACAACAGGCACTATGCCGACTTTTCTCCGGGAGAGTAATGCTTCCAACTCTCTGTGCTTTGATACTTTCCTGGGATTCCAGTAATAGATTCCGATGGACATGGGAAGGATTACTGTAAACTGTGGACCATTAACTTGACGATGAAACACAGAAATTGCGTCGGAATTGAATACAGCTAACACCATGCCGACGTTTCTCCGGGAGAGTAATGCTTTTATCTGTCTGTGCTTTGATTCTTTCCTGTGATTCCAGTAATTGATTCCGATCGACATGGGAAGATGTACCGTAACCTGTGGACCTTCAACTTGAGGATGAAACACAGAATTTGCGTCGGAATTCAATACAACAGGCACCATGCCGACTTCTCTCTGGGAGAGATATGCTTCTAACTGTCTGTGCTTTGATTCTTTCCTGGGATTCCAGTAATAGATTACGATGGACATGGGAAGGTTTACTGTAACCTGTAACTTTCAACTTCACGATGAAACACAGAAATTGAATCGGAATTAAGTACAACTGGCACCATGCCGACTTCTCTCCGGGAGAGTAATGCTTCTAACTGTCTGTGCTTTGATTCTTTCGTAGGATTCCAGTAATAGATTCGGATGGACATGGTAAGGTTTACTGTAACCTGTGTACCTTCAACTTGACGATGAATCACAGAAATTGCGTCGGAATTGAATACAACAGACACCATGCCCACTTCTCTCCGGGAAAGTAATGCTTCCAACTCTTTGCGCTTTGACACATTCCTGGGATTCCAGTAATAGATTCCGATGGACATGGGAAGGATTACTGTAACCTGTGGGCCATCAGAATGACGATGAAACACAGAAATTGCGCCGGAATTGATTACAGCTAACACCATGCCGACGTTTCTACGGGAGGGTTATGCTTCCAATTGTCTGTGCTTTGATTCTTTCCTGGGATTCCAGTAATTGATTCCGATAGACATGGGAAGGTTTACTGTAACCTGTGGTCCTTCAACGTGACGATGAAACACAGAAATTGCGTCGGAATTGAATACAACAGGCACCATGCCGACTTCTCTCCGGGAGAGTAATGCTTCTAACTGTCTGTGCTTTGATTCTTTCCTGGGATTCTAGTTATACATTCCGATGGACATGGGAAGGTTTACTGTAACCTGTGGACCTTCCACTTGACGATGAAACACAGAAATTGCGTCGGAATTGAATACAACGGGTACCAAGCCGACTTCTGTCCGGGAGAGTATTGCTTCTAACTGTCTGTGCTTTGATTCTTTCCTGGGATTCCAGTAATAGATTCCGATGGACATGGGAAGGTTTACTGTAACCTGTGGCCCTTCAACTTGACGATGAAACATAGAAATTGCGTCGGAGTTGAAAACAACAAACACCATGCCGTCTTCGCTCCGGGAGAGTAATGCTTCTAACGGTCTGTGCTTTGATTCTTGCCTTGGATTCCAGTAATAGATTCCGATGGACATCGGAAGGTTTACTGTAACCTGTGGACCTTCAACTTGACGATGAAACTCAGAAATTCCGTCGGAATTGTATACTACAGCACCATACCGACTTCTCTATGCGAGACTAATGGTTGTACCTGTGTTTTGATTCTTTCCTGGGATTCCAGTAATAGATTTCGATAAACATGGGAAGGTTTACTGTAACCTGTGGACCTTCAACTGGACGATGAAACACAGATATTGCGTCGGAATTAAATACAACAGGCACCATGCCGACTTCTGTCCAGGAGAGTAATACATCTAACTGTCTGTGCTTTGATGCTTTCCTGGGACTCCAGTAATAGATTACGATGGCCATGGGAATGTTTACTGTAACCTGTAACCTTAAACTTCACGATGACACACAGAAATTGAATCGGAATTAAATACAACAATCACCATGCCGACTTCTCTCCGGGGGAGTAATGCTTCTAACTGTCTGTGATTTGATTCTTTCCTGGGATTCCAGTAATAGATTCCGATGGACATGGGAAGGTTTTCTGTAACCTGTGTACCTTCAACTTGACGATGAAACACAGAAATTGCGTCAAAATTGAATACAACAGGCACTATGCCGACTTTTCTCCGGGAGAGTAATGCTTCCAACTCTCTGTGCTTTGATACTTTCCTGGGATTCCAGTAATAGATTCCGATGGACATGGGAAGGATTACTGTAAACTGTGGACCATCAACTTGACGATGAAACACAGAAATTGCGTCGGAATTGAATACAGCTAACACCATGCCGAAGTTTCTCCGGGAGAGTAATGCTTTTAACTGTCTGTGCTTTGATTCTTTCCTGTGATTCCAGTAATTGATTCCGATGGACATGGGAAGATGTACTGTAACCTGTGGACCTTCAACTTGAGGATGAAACACAGAATTTGCGTCGGAATTCAATACAACAGGCACCATGCCGACTTCTCTCTGGGAGAGATATGCTTCTAACTGTCTGTGCTTTGATTCTTTCCTGGGATTCCAGTAATAGATTACGATGGACATGGGAAGGTTTACTGTAACCTGTAACTTTCAACTTCACGATGAAACACAGAAATTGAATCGGAATTAAGTACAACTGGCCCCATGCCGACTTCTCTCCGGGAGAGTAATGCTTCTAACTGTCTGTGCTTTGATTCTTTCGTAGGATTCCAGTAATAGATTCGGATGGACATGGTAAGGTTTACTGTAACCTGTGGAGCTTCAACTTGACGTTGAAACACAGAAATTGCGTTGGAATTGAATACAAAAGGCACCATGCCGACTTATCTCCGGGAGTGTAATGCTTCTAACTGTCTGTGTTTGTTTTTTTCCTGGGATTCCAGTAATAGATTCCGATGGACATGGGGAGGTTTACTGTAACCTGTGGACCTTCAACTTGACGATGAAACACAGGAATTGCGTCGGAATTGAATCCAACAGGCACCATGCCGACTTCTGTCCGGGAGAGTAATGCTTCTAACTGTCTGTGCTATGATTCTTTCCTGGGTTTCCAGTAATAGATTCCGATGGACATGGGAAGCTTTACTGTAACCTGAGGCCCTTCAACTTGACAATGAAACAAAGAAATTGCGTCGGAATCGAATACAACAAACACCATGCCGACTTTTCTCCGTGAGAGTGATGCTTCTAACAGTCTGTGTTTTGATTCTTTCCTGCGATTCCAGTAATGGATTCCGATTGACTTGGGAAGGTTTACTGAAACTTGTGGACCTTCAACGTGACGATGAATCACAGAAATTGCGTCGGAATTGAATACAACAGACACCATGCCGACTTCTCTCCGGGAGAGAAATGCTTTTAACTGTCTGTGCTTTGATTCTTTCCTGGGATTCCAGTAATAGATTCCGATGGACAATTGAAGGTTTACTGTAACCTGTGGTCCTTCCCCTTGACAATGAAACACAGAATTTGCGTTGGAATTGAATACAACAGGCACCATGGTGAATTCTCTCCGGGAGAGTAATGCTTCCAACTGTCTGTCCTTTGATGCTTTCCTGGGATTCCAGTAGTAGATTCCGATGGAGATGGGAAGGTTTACTGTAACCTGTGGACCTTCAACGTGACGATGAAACACAGAAATTGCGTCGGAATTGAATACAGCAGGCAACAGACCACTTCTGTCCGGGAGAGTAATGCTTCTAACTGTCTGTTTTTTGATTCTTTCCTGGGATTCCAGTAATAGATTCCGATGGACATGGGAAGGTTTACTGTAACCTGTGGACCTTCAACATGACGATGAAACACAGAAAGTGCGTCGGAATTGAATACAACAGTTACCATGCCGACTTCTCTCCGGTAGAGTAATGCTTCCAACTGTCTGTGCTTTGATTCTTTCCTCGGATTCCAGTAATAGTTTCCGATGGAGTTGGGAAGGATTACTGTAACCTGTGGACCTTCAACTTGACGACGAAACACAGATATTGCGTCGGAATTGAATACTACAGGCACCATGCCGATTACTGTCCAGGAGAGTAATGCATCTAACTGTCCGTGCTTTGATTCTTTCCTGGGATTCCAGTAACAGATTCCGAAGGACATGGGAAGGTTTACTGTAACCTGTGGACCTTCAACTTGACGATGAAACGCAGAAATTGCGTCGGAATTGAATACAACATGCACCATGCCGACTTCTCTCCGGGAGAGTAATTCTTCCATCTCTCTGTGCTTTGATTCATACCTGGGAATCCAGTAATAGATTCCGATGGACATGGGAAGGATTACTGTAACCTGTTTACCATTAACATGACGAAGAAACACAGAAATTGCGTCGGAAATGAATACAAAAAACACCACGCCGACTTCCGTCCGGGAGAGTAATGCTTCCAACTGTCTGTGCTTTGATTCTTTCCTGGGATTCCAGTAGTAGATTCCGATGGACGTGGGAAGGTCTACTGTAACCTGTGGACCTTCAACTTGACGATGAATCACAGAAATTACGTTGGAATTGAATAAACAGGCGACAGCCCACTTCTGTCCGGGAGAGTAATGCTTCTAAGTGTCTGTGCTTTGATTCTTTCCTGGGATTCCAGTAATAGATTCCGACGGACATGGGAAAGTTTACTGTAACCTGTGGACCTTCAACTTGACGATGAAACACAGAAATTGCGTCGGAATTGAATACAACAGGCACCATGCCGACTTCTGTCCGGGAGAGTAATGCTTCTAACCGTCTGTGTTTTGATTCTTTCCTGGAATTCCAGTAATAGATTCCTATGGATATGGGAGGCTTTACTGTAACCTGTGGACCTTCAACTTCAGGATGAAACACAGAAATTGCGTCGGAATTGAATACAACAGGCACCATGCCGACTTCTCTCCAGGAGAGTAATGCTTCCAACTGTCTGCGCTTTGATACTTTCCTGGGATTCCAGTAATAGATTCCGATGGACATGGGAAGGATTACTGTAACTTGTGGACTTTCAACTTGACGATGAAACACAGAAATTGCGTCTGAATTGAATACAACAGGCACCATGCCGAATTCTCTCCGTGAGAGTAATGCCTCTAACTGTCTGTGCTTTGATTCTTTCCTGGGATTCCAGTAATGGATTCCGATGGACATGGGAAGGTTTACTGTAACCTGTGGACCTTCAACTTGACGATGAAACACAGAAATTGCGTCGGAATTGAATACAATCGGCACCATGCCGACTTCTGTCCGGGAGAGTAAGGCTTCTATCTGTCTGTGCTTGATTCTTTCCGGGGATTCCAGTAATAGATTCCGATGGACATGGGA
The DNA here is from genome assembly GCF_021461395.2 of Schistocerca americana. Classification (NCBI taxonomy): domain Eukaryota; kingdom Metazoa; phylum Arthropoda; class Insecta; order Orthoptera; family Acrididae; genus Schistocerca; species Schistocerca americana. Next base: position 34,275,276 of record NC_060122.1, on the reverse strand, counting down.
GGCTTAACTGTAACCTGTCGACCTTCAACTTGACGGTGAAACACAGAAATTGCGTCGGAATTGAATACAACAGGCACCATGCCGACTTCTGCCCGGGAGAGTAAGGCTTCTAACTGTCAGTATTTTGATTCTTTACTGGGATTCCAGTAATAGCATCCGATGGACATGCGAAGGTTTACTGTAAACTGAGGACCTTCAACTTGTCGATGAAACACAGGTATTGCGTCGGAATTGAATGCAACAGGCACCATGATGACTTCTCTCCGGGAGAGTAATGCCTATAAGTGCCTGTGTTTTGATTCCTTCCTGGGATTCCAGTAATAGATTCCGACGGACATCGGAAGGTTTGCTGTAACCTGTGGCATTTCAACGTGATGATGAAACATCGAAATTGCGTCGGAACCTAAAACAACAGGCACCATGCCGACTTCTCCCCGGGAGAGTAATGCTTCTAACTGTTGTGCTTCGATTCTCTCGTGGCAATCCAGTAATAGATTCCGATGGACATGGGAGGATTTGCTGTAACCTGTGGACATTCAAATTGACGAAGAAACACAGAAATTGCGTCGGAATTGAATACAACAGGCACCATGCCGACTTTTGTCCGGGAGAGTAATGCTTCTAACTGTCAGTATTTTGATTCTTTCCTGGGATTCCAGTAATAGACTCCGATGGACATGGGAAGGTTTACTTTAACCTTTGGACCTTCAACTTGCCGATGAAAAACAGAAATTGCGTCGGAATTGAATACAACAGGCACCGTGAAGACTTCTGTCCGGGAGAGTAATGCTTCTAACTGTCTGTTCTTTGACTCTTTCCTGGGATTCCCATAATAGATTCCGAAGGACATGGGAAGGTTTGCTGTAACCAGTGGACCTTCAACTTGACGATGAAACACAGAAATTGCGTCGGATTTGGATACACCAGGCACCATGCCGACTTCTCTCCGGGAGAGTAATGGTTCCAACTGTCAGTATTTTGATTCCTTCCTGGGATTCCAGCAATAGATTCCGATGGACATAGGACGGTTTACTGTAACCTGTGGATATTCAACGTCACGATGAAACACAGAAATTGCCTCGGAAATGAATACAACAGGCACCATGCCGACTTCTGTCCGGGGAGTAATGCTTCTAACTGTCTGTGCTTTGATTCTTTCCTGGGATTCCAGTAATAGATTCCGATGGACATGGGAAATTTTACTGTAACCTGTGGACTTTCAACTTGACGATGAGACACAGAAATTGCGTCGGAATTGAATAAAATCGCCACCATGCCGACTTCTCTCCGGGAGAGTAACGCTTCTAACTGTCTGTGCTTTGCCTCTTTCCTGGGATTCCAGTAATAGATTCCGATGGACATAGGAAGGTTTACTGAAACCTGTGGACTTTCAACTTGTCGATGAAACACAGACATTGCGTCGGTATTGAATACAACATTCACCATGCCGACATCTCTGAGGGAGAGTAATGCTTTTAACTGTCTGTGCTTTGATTCTTTCCTGGGATTCCAGTAATAGATTCCGATGGACATGGGAAGGTTTACTGTAACCGGTGGACTTTGAACCTGACGATGACACACAGAAATTGCGACGGAATTGAATACAACAGGCACCGTGCCGACTTCTGTCAGGGAGAGTAATGCTTCTAACAGTCTGTGCTTTGATTCTTTCCTGGGTTTCCAGTAATTGATTCCGATGAACATGGGAGGGTTTACTGTAACCTGTGGACAATCAAATTGACGATGAAACACAGAAATTGCGTCGGAATTGAATACAACAGACACCATGCCGACTTCTGTCCAGGAGAGTAATGCTTTTAAGTGTCTGTGTTTGACTCTTTCCTGGGATTCCAGTTATAGATTCCGGTGGACATGGGAAAGTTTACTGTAACCTGTGGACCTTCAACTTGACGATGAAACACAGAAATTGCGTCGGAATTGAATACAATAGGCACCATGCCGACTTCTCTTCGGGAGAGTAATGCTTCAACCTGTCTGTGCTTTGCCTCTTTCCTGGGATTCCAGTAATAGATTCCGATGGACATGGGAAGCTTTACTGTAACCTGTGGACCTACTACTTGACGATGAAACACAGAAATAGCGTCGGAATTGAATACACCAGGCACCATGCCGACTTCTCTCCGCGAGAGTAGTGCTTCTAACTGTCTGTGAATTGATTCTTTCCTGGGATTCCAGTAATAGATTCCGATGGACATGGGAAGGTTTACTGTAACCTGTGGACCTTCATCTCGACGATGATACACAGACATTGCGTCGGATTTGAATACAACAGGCACCATGCCTACTTCTCTCCAGGAGAGTAATGCTTCTATCTGTCTGTGCTTTGATTCATTCCTGGGATTCCAGTAATAGATTCCGATGGACATGGGAAGGTTTACTGTAACCTGTGGACGTTCACCTTGACGATGAAACACAGAAATTGCATCGGAATTGAATACAATAGGCACCGTCCTTACTTCTGTAGGGGAGAGTAATGCCTCTAACTGTCTGTGCATTGATTCTTTCCTGGGATTCCAGTAATAGATTCCGATGGACATGGGAAGGTTTACTGTAACCTGTGGACCTTCAACTTGACGATGAAACACAGAAATTGCGTCGGAATTGAATACAATAGGCACCATGCCGACTTCTGTCCGGGAGAGTAAGGCTTCTATCTGTCTGTGCTTGATTCTTTCCGGGGATTCCAGTAATAGATTCCGATGGACATAGGAGGCTTAACTGTAACCTGTCGACCTTCAACTTGTCGATGAAACACAGATATTGCGTCGGAATTGAATGCAACAGGCACCATGATGACTTCTCTCCGGGAGAGTAATGCCTATAAGTGCCTGTGTTTTGATTCCTTCCTGGGATTCCAGTAATAGATTCCGACGGACATCGGAAGGTTTGCTGTAACCTGTGGACCTTCAACTCGACGATGAAACACAGACATTGCGTCGGAATTGAATACAGCAGGCACCATGCCGACTTCTCTCCGGGAGAGTAATGCTTCTAACTGTCTGCGCTTTGACTCTTTCATGGGAATCCAGTAATAGATTCCGATGGACATGGGAAGGTTTACTGTACCCTGTGGACCTTCAACTTGACTATGATACACAGAAATTGCGTCGGAATAAAATACAACAGGCAAAATGCCGAATTCTGTCCAGGAGAGTAATGCTTCTATCTGTCTGTGCTTTAATTCATTCCTGGGATTCCAGTAATAGATTCCGATGGACATGGGAAGGTTTACTGTAACCTGTGGAATTTCAACTTGATGATGAAACACCGAAATTGCGTCGGAACCTAAAACAACAGGCACCATGCCGACTTCTGTCCGGGAGAGTAATGCTTCTAACTGTCTGTGCTTTGATTTTTTCCTGGGATTCCAGTAATAGATTCTGATGGACATGGGAAGGTTAATTGCAACCTGTGGACCATCAACTTGAAGATGAAACACAGAATTTGTGTCGAAATTGAATACAACAGGCACCATGCCGACTTCTCCCCGGGAGAGTAATGCTTCTAACTGTTGTGCTTCGATTCTCTCGTGGCAATCCAGTAATAGATTCCGATGGACATGGGAGGATTTGCTGTAACCTGTGGACATTCAAATTGACGAAGAAACACAGAAATTGCGTCGGTATTGAATACAACAGGCACCATGCAGACTTTTGTCCGGGAGAGTAATGCTTCTAACTGTCAGTATTTTGATTCTTTCCTGGGATTCCAGTAATAGACTCCGATGGACATGGGAAGGTTTACTTTAACCTTTGGACCTTCAACTTGCCGATGAAAAAGAGAAATTGCGTCGGAATTGAATACAACAGGCACCGTGAAGACTTCTGTCCGGGAGAGGAATGCTTCAAACTGTCTGTTCTTTGACTCTTTCCTGGGATTCCCATAATAGATTCCGAAGGACATGGGAAGGTTTGCTGTAACCAGTGGACCTTCAACTTGACGATGAAACACAGAAATTGCGTCGGATTTGGATACACCAGGCACCATGCCGACTTCTCTCCGGGAGAGTAATGGTTCTAACTGTCTGTATTTTGATTCCTTCCTGGGATTCCAGCAATAGATTCCGATGGACATAGGAAGGTTTACTGTAACCTGTGGATATTCAACGTCACGATGAAACACAGAAATTGCCTCGGAATTGAATACAACAGGCACCATGCCGACTTCTGTCCGGGGAGTAATGCTTCTAACTGTCTGTGCTTTGATTCTTTCCTGGGATTCCAGTAATAGATTCCGATGGACATGGGAAATTTTACTGTAACCTGTGGACTTTCAACTTGACGATGAGACACAGAAATTGCGTCGGAATTGAATAAAATCGCCACCATGCCGACTTCTCTCCGGGAGAGTAACGCTTCTAACTGTCTGTGCTTTGCCTCTTTCCTGGGATTCCAGTAATAGATTCCGATGGACATAGGAAGGTTTACTGAAACCTGTGGACCTTCAACTTGACGATGAAACACAGACATTGCGTCGGTACTGAATACAACATTCACCATGCCGACATCTCTGAGGGAGAGTAATGCTTTTAACTGTCTGTGCTTTGATTCTTTCCTGGGATTCCAGTAATAGATTCCGATGGACATGGGAAGGTTTACTGTAACCGGTGGACTTTGAACCTGACGATGACACACAGAAATTGCGACGGAATTGAATACAAGAGGCACTGTGCCGACTTCTGTCAGGGAGAGTAATGCTTCTAACAGTATGTGCTTTGATTCTTTCCTGGGTTTCCAGTAATTGATTCCGATGAACATGGGAGGGTTTACTGTAACCTGTGGACAGTCAAATTGACGATGAAACACAGAAATTGCGTCGGAATTGAATACAACAGACACCATGCCGACTTCTGTCCAGGAGAGTAATGCTTTTAAGTGTCTGTGTTTGACTCTTTCCTGGGATTCCAGTTATAGATTCCGATGGACATGGGAAAGTTTACTGTAACCTGTGGACCTTCAACTTGACGATGAAACACAGAAATTGCGTCGGAATTGAATACAATAGGCACCATGCCGACTTCTCTTCGGGAGAGTAATGCTTCAACCTGTCTGTGCTTTGCCTCTTTCCTGGGATTCCAGTAATAGATTCCGATGGACATGGGAAGGTTTACTGTAACCTGTGGACCTTCAACTTGACGATGAAACACAGAAATAGCGTCGGAATTGAATACACCAGGCACCATGCCGACTTCTCTCCGCGAGAGTAGTGCTTCTAACTGTCTGTGATTTGATTCTTTCCTGGGATTCCAGTAATAGATTCCGATGGACATGGGAAGGTTTACTGTAACCTGTGGACCTTCATCTCGACGATGATACACAGACATTGCGTCGGATTTGAATACAACAGGCACCATGCCTACTTCTCTCCAGGAGAGTAATGCTTCTATCTGTCTGTGCTTTGATTCATTCCTGGGATTCCAGTAATAGATTCCGATGGACATGGGAAGGTTTACTGTAACCTGTGGACGTTCACCTTGACGATGAAACACAGAAATTGCATCGGAATTGAATACAATAGGCACCGTCCTTACTTCTGTAGGGGAGAGTAATGCCTCTAACTGTCTGTGCATTGATTCTTTCCTGGGATTCCAGTAATAGATTCCGATGGACATGGGAAGGTTTACTGTACCCTGTGGACCTTCAACTTGACTATGATACACAGAAATTGCGTCGGAATAAAATACAACAGGCAAAATGCCGAATTCTGTCCAGGAGAGTAATGCTTCTATCTGTCTGTGCTTTAATTCATTCCTGGGATTCCAGTAATAGATTCCGATGGACATGGGAAGGTTTACTGTAACCTGTGGAATTTCAACTTGATGATGAAACACCGAAATTGCGTCGGAACCTAAAACAACAGGCACCATGCCGACGTCTGTCCGGGAGAGTAATGCTTCTAACTGTCTGTGCTTTGATTTTTTCCTGGGATTCCAGTAATAGATTCTGATGGACATGGGAAGGTTAATTGCAACCTGTGGACCATCAACTTGAAGATGAAACACAGAATTTGTGTCGAAATTGAATACAACAGGCACCATGCCGACTTCTCCCCGGGAGAGTAATGCTTCTAACTGTTGTGCTTCGATTCTCTCGTGGCAATCCAGTAATAGATTCCGATGGACATGGGAGGATTTGCTGTAACCTGTGGACATTCAAATTGACGAAGAAACACAGAAATTGCGTCGGTATTGAATACAACAGGCACCATGCCGACTTTTGTCCGGGAGAGTAATGCTTCTAACTGTCAGTATTTTGATTCTTTCCTGGGATTCCAGTAATAGACTCCGATGGACATGGGAAGGTTTACTTTAACCTTTGGACCTTCAACTTGCCGATGAAAAACAGAAATTACGTCGGAATTGAATACAACAGGCACCGTGAAGACTTCTGTCCGGGAGAGTAATGCTTCTAACTGTCTGTTCTTTGACTCTTTCCTGGGATTCCCATAATAGATTCCGAAGGACATGGGAAGGTTTGCTGTAACCAGTGGACCTTCAACTTGACGATGAAACACAGAAATTGCGTCGGATTTGGATACACCAGGCACCATGCCGACTTCTCTCCGGGAGAGTAATGGTTCTAACTGTCTGTATTTTGATTCCTTCCTGGGATTCCAGCAATAGATTCCGATGGACATAGGAAGGTTTACTGTAACCTGTGGATATTCAACGTCACGATGAAACACAGAAATTGCCTCGGAATTGAATATAACAGGCACCATGCCGACTTCTGTCCGGGGAGTAATGCTTCTAACTGTCTGTGCTTTGATTCTTTCCTGGGATTCCAGTAATAGATTCCGATGGACGTGGGAAATTTTACTGTAACCTGTGGACTTTCAACTTGACGATGAGACACAGAAATTGCGTCGGAATTGAATAAAATCGCCACCATGCCGACTTCTCGCCGGGAGAGTAACGCTTCTAACTGTCTGTGCTTTGCCTCTTTCCTGGGATTCCAGTAATAGATTCCGATGGACATAGGAAGGTTTACTGAAACCTGTGGACCTTCAACTTGACGATGAAACACAGACATTGCGTCGGTATTGAATACAACATTCGCCATGCCGACATCTCTGAGGGAGAGTAATGCTTTTAACTTTCTGTGCTTTGATTCTTTCCTGGGATTCCAGTAATAGATTCCGATGGACATGGGAAGGTTTACTGTAACCGGTGGACTTTGAACCTGACGATGACACACAGAAATTGCGACGGAATTGAATACAACAGGCACTGTGCCGACTTCTGTCAGGGAGAGTAATGCTTCTAACAGTATGTGCTTTGATTCTTTCCTGGGTTTCCAGTAATTGATTCCGATGAACATGGGAGGGTTTACTGTAACCTGTGGACAATCAAATTGACGATGAAACACAGAAATTGCGTCGGAATTGAATACAACAGACACCATGCCGACTTCTGTCCAGGAGAGTAATGCTTTTAAGTGTCTGTGTTTGACTCTTTCCTGGGATTCCAGTTATAGATTCCGAAGGACATGGGAAAGTTTACTGTAACCTGTGGACCTTCAACTTGACGATGAAACACAGAAATTGCGTCGGAATTGAATACAATAGGCACCATGCCGACTTCTCTTCGGGAGAGTAATGCTTCAACCTGTCTGTGCTTTGCCTCTTTCCTGGGATTCCAGTAATAGATTCCGATGGACATGGGAAGGTTTACTGTAACCTCTGGACCTTCAACTTGACGATGAAACACAGAAATAGCGTCGGAATTGAATACACCAGGCACCATGCCGACTTCTCTCCGCGAGAGTAGTGCTTCTAACTGTCTGTGATTTGATTCTTTCCTGGGAGACCAGTAATAGATTCCGATGGACATGGGAAGGTTTACTGTAACCTGTGGACCTTCATCTCGACGATGATACACAGACATTGCGTCGGATTTGAATACAACAGGCACCATGCCTACTTCTCTCCAGGAGAGTAATGCTTCTATCTGTCTGTGCTTTGATTCATTCCTGGGATTCCAGTAATAGATTCCGATGGACATGGGAAGGTTTACTGTAACCTGTGGACGTTCACCTTGACGATGAAACACAGAAATTGCATCGGAATTGAATACAATAGGCACCGTCCTTACTTCTGTAGGGGAGAGTAATGCCTCTAACTGTCTGTGCATTGATTCTTTCCTGGGATTCCAGTAATAGATTCCGATGGACATGGGAAGGTTTACTGTAACCTGTGGACCTTCAACTTGACGATGAAACACAGAAATTGCGTCGGAATTGAATACAATAGGCACCATGCCGACTTCTGTCCGGGAGAGTAAGGCTTCTATCTGTCTGTGCTTGATTCTTTCCGGGGATTCCAGTAATAGATTCCGATGGACATGGGAGGCTTAACTGTAACCTGTCGACCTTCAACTTGACGATGAAACACAGAAATTGCGTCGGAATTGAATACAACAGGCACCATGCCGACTTCTGCCCGGGAGAGTAAGGCTTCTAACTGTCAGTATTTTGATTCTTTACTGGGATTCCAGTAATAGCATCCGATGGACATGCGAAGGTTTACTGTAAACTGAGGACCTTCAACTTGTCGATGAAACACAGATATTGCGTCGGAATTGAATGCAACAGGCACCATGATGACTTCTCTCCGGGAGAGTAATGCCTATAAGTGCCTGTGTTTTGATTCCTTCCTGGGATTCCAGTAATAGATTCCGACGGACATCGGAAGGTTTGCTGTAACCTGTGGACCTTCAACTCGACGATGAAACACAGACATTGCGTCGGAATTGAATACAGCAGGCACCATGCCGACTTCTCTCCGGGAGAGTAATGCTTCTAACTGTCTGTGCTTTGACTCTTTCATGGGATTCCAGTAATAGATTCCGATGGACATGGGAAGGTTTACTGTACCCTGTGGACCTTCAACTTGACTATGATACACAGAAATTGCGTCGGAATAAAATACAACAGGCAAAATGCCGAATTCTGTCCAGGAGAGTAATGCTTCTATCTGTCTGTGCTTTAATTCATTCCTGGGATTCCAGTAATAGATTCCGATGGACATGGGAAGGTTTACTGTAACCTGTGGAATTTCAACTTGATGATGAAACACAGAAATTGCGTCGGAACCTAAAACAACAGGCACCATGCCGACTTCTGTCCGGGAGAGTAATGCTTCTAACTGTCTGTGCTTTGATTTTTTCCTGGGATTCCAGTAATAGATTCTGATGGACATGGGAAGGTTAATTGCAACCTGTGGACCATCAACTTGAAGATGAAACACAGAATTTGTGTCAAAATTGAATACAACAGGCACCATGCCGACTTCTCCCCGGGAGAGTAATGCTTCTAACAGTTGTGCTTCGATTCTCTCGTTGCAATCCAGTAATAGATTCCGATGGACATGGGAGGATTTGCTGTAACCTGTGGACATTCAAATTGACGAAGAAACACAGAAATTGCGTCGGTATTGAATACAACAGGCACCATGCCGACTTTTGTCCGGGAGAGTAATGCTTCTAACTGTCAGTATTTTGATTCTTTCCTGGGATTCCAGTAATAGACTCCGATGGACGTGGGAAGGTTTACTTTAACCTTTGGACCTTCAACTTGCCGATGAAAAACAGAAATTGCGTCGGAATTGAATACAACAGGCACCGTGAAGACTTCTGTCCGGGAGAGTAATGCTTCTAACTGTCTGTTCTTTGACTCTTTCCTGGGATTCCCATAATAGATTCCGAAGGACATGGGAAGGTTTGCTGTAACCAGTGGACCTTCAACTTGACGATGAAACACAGAAATTGCGTCGGATTTGGATACACCAGGCACCATGCCGACTTCTCTCCGGGAGAGTAATGGTTCTAACTGTCTGTATTTTGATTCCTTCCTGGGATTCCAGCAATAGATTCCGATGGACATAGGAAGGTTTACTGTAACCTGTGGATATTCAACGTCACGATGAAACACAGAAATTGCCTCGGAATTGAATACAACAGGCACCATGCCGACTTATGTCCGGGGAGTAATGCTTTTAACTGTCTGTGCTTTGATTCTTTCCTGGGATTCCAGTAATAGATTCCGATGGACATGGGAAGGTTTACTGTAACCGGTGGACTTTGAACTTGACGATGACACACAGATATTGCGACGGAATTGAATACAACAGGCACTGTGCCGACTTCTGTCAGGGAGAGTAATGCTTCTAACAGTATGTGCTTTGATTCTTTCCTGGGTTTCCAGTAATTGATTCCGATGAACATGGGAGGGTTTACTGTAACCTGTGGACAATCAAATTGACGATGAAACACAGAAATTGCGTCGGAATTGAATACAACAGACACCATGCCGACTTCTGTCCAGGAGAGTAATGCTTTTAAGTGTCTGTGTTTGACTCTTTCCTGGGATTCCAGTTATAGATTCCGATGGACATGGGAAAGTTTACTGTAACCTGTGGACCTTCAACTTGACGATGAAACACAGAAATTGCGTCGGAATTGAATACAAGAGGCACCATGCCGACTTCTGTCCGGGAGAGTAAGGCTTCTATCTGTCTGTGCTTGATTCTTTCCGGGGATTCCAGTAATAGATTCCGATGGACATGGGAGGCTTAACTGTAACCTGTCGACCTTCAACTTGACGATGAAACACAGAAATTGCGTCGGAATTGAATACAACAGGCACCATGCCGACTTCTGCCAGGGAGAGTAAGGCTTCTAACTGTCAGTATTTTGATTCTTTACTGGGATTCCAGTAATAGCATCCGATGGACATGCGAAGGTTTACTGTAAACTGAGGACCTTCAACTTGTCGATGAAACACAGATATTGCGTCGGAATTGAATGCAACAGGCACCATGATGACTTCTCTCCGGGAGAGTAATGCCTATAAGTGCCTGTGTTTTGATTCCTTCCTGGGATTCCAGTAATAGATTCCGACGGACATCGGAAGGTTTGCTGTAACCTGTGGACCTTCAACTCGACGCTGAAACACAGACATTGCGTCGGAATTGAATACAGCAGGCACCATGCCGACTTCTCTCCGGGAGAGTAATGCTTCTAACTGTCTGTGCTTTGACTCTTTCATGGGATTCCAGTAATAGATTCCGATGGACATGGGAAGGTTTACTGTACCCTGTGGACCTTCAACTTGACTATGATACACAGAAATTGCGTCGGAATAGAACACAACAGGCAAAATGCCGAATTCTGTCCAGGAGAGTAATGCTTCTATCTGTCTGTGCTTTAATTCATTCCTGGGATTCCAGTAATAGATTCCGATGGACATGGGAAGGTTTACTGTAACCTGTGGAATTTCAACTTGATGATGAAGCACCGAAATTGCGTCGGAACCTAAAACAACAGGCAACATGCCGACTTCTGTCCGTGAGAGTAGTGCTTCTAACTGTCTGTGCTTTGATTCTCTCGTGGCAATCCAGTAATAGATTCCGATGGACATGGGAGGGTTTACTGTAACCTGTGGACATTCAAATTGACGAAGAAACACAGAAATTGCGTCGGAATTGAATACAACAGGCACCATGCCGACTTTTGTCCGGGAGAGTAATGCTTCTAACTGTCAGTATTTTGATTCTTTCCTGGGATTCCAGTAATAGACTCCGATGGACGTGGGAAGGTTTACTGTAACCTGTGGACCTTCAACTTGACGAAGAAACACAGATATTGCGTCGGAATTGAATACAACAGGCACCATGCCGACTTCTGTCCGGGAGAGTAATGCTTTTATCTGTCTGTGCTTTGATTCTTTGCTGTTATTCCACTAATAGATTCCGATGGACATGGGAAGGTTTACTGTAACCTGTGGACCTTAAACTTGACGACGAAACACAGAAATTGCGTCGGATTTGAATACACCAGGCACCATGCCGACTTCTCTCCGGGAGAGTAATGGTTCCAACTGTCTGTATTTTGATTCCTTCCTGGGATTCCAGCAATAGATTCCGATGGAAATAGGAAGGTTTACTGTAACCTGTGGATATTCAACGTGACGATGAAACACAGAAATTGCGTCGGAATTGAATACAACAGGCACCATGCCGAATTCTGTCCGGGAGAGTAATGCTTCTAAGTGTCTGTGCTTTGACTCTTTCCTGGGATTCTAGTAATAGGTTCCGATGGACATGGGAAGGTTTACTGTAACCTGTGGACTTTCAACTTGACGATGAAACACAGAAATTGCGTCGGAATTGAATAAAATAGGCACCATGCCGACATCTCTCCGGGAGAGTAATGCTTCTAACTGTCTGTGCTTTGCCCCTTTCCTGGGATTCCAGTAATAGGTTCCGATGGACATAGAAAGGTGTACTGAAACCTGTGGACCTTCAACTTGACGATGAAACACAGAAATTGCGTGGGAATTGAATACAGCAGGCACCATGCCGACATCTCTCCGGGAGAGTAATGGTTCCAACTGTCTGTATTTTGATTCCTTCCTGGGATTCCAGTAATAGATTTTGATGGACATCGGAAGGTTTACTGTAACCTGTGGACCTTCAACTTGACGATGAAACACAGAAATTGCGTCGGAATTGAATACAACAGGCACCGTGCCGACTTCTGTGCGGGAGTGTAATGCTTCTAACTGTCTGTTCTTTGACTCTTTCCTGGGATTCCCATAAGAGATTCCGAAGGACATAGGAAGGTTTACTGTAACCTGTGGATATTCAACGTCACGATGAAACACAGAAATTGCCTCGGAATTGAATACAACAGGCACCATGCCGACTTCTGTCCGGGGAGTAATGCTTCTAACTGTCTGTGCTTTGATTCTTTCCTGGGATTCCAGTAATAGATTCCGATGGACATGGGAAATTTTACTGTAACCTGTGGACTTTCAACTTGACGATGAGACACAGAAAATGCGTCGGAATTGAATAAAATCGCCACCATGCCGACTTCTCTCCGGGAGAGTAACGCTTCTAACAGTCTGTGCTTGCCTCTATCCTGGGATTCCAGTTATAGATTCCGATGGACATAGGAAGGTTTACTGAAACCTGTGGACCTTCAACTTGACGATGAAACACAGACATTGCGTTGGTATTGAATACAACATTCATCATGCCGATTTCTGTCCAGGAGAGTAATGCTTCTAAGTGTCTGTGTTTGACTCTTTCCTGGGATTAAAGTTATAGATTCCGATGGACATGGGAAAGTTTACTGCAACCTGTGGACCTTCAACTTGACGATGAAACACAGAAATTGCGTCGGAATTGAATACAATAGGCACCATGCCGACTTCTCTCCGGGAGTGTAATGCTTCAACCTGTCTGTGCTTTGCCTCTTTCCTGGGATTCCAGTAATAGATTCCGATGGACATGGGAAGGTTTACTGTAACCTGTGGACCTTCAACTTGACGATGAAACACAGAAATAGCGTCGGAATTGAATACACCAGGCACCATGCCGACATCGCTCCGGGAGAGTAATGCTTCTAACAGTCTGTGCTTTGATTCTTTGCTGGGATTCCAGTAATAGATTCCGATGGACATGGGAAAGTTTACTGTAACCTGTGGACCTTCAACTTGGCGATGACACACAGAAATTGCGTCGGAATTGAATAAAATAGGCACCATGCCGACTTCTCTTCGGGAGAGTAATGCTTCAACCTGTCTGTGCTTTGCCTCTTTCCTGGGATTCCAGTAATAGTTTCCGATGGACACGGGAAGGTTTACTGTAACCTGTGGACCTTCAACTTGACGATGAAACACAGAAATAGCGTCGGAATTGAATACACCAGGCACCATGCCGACTTCTCTCCGCGAGAGTAGTGCTTCCAACTGTCTGTGATTTGATTCTTTCCTGGGATTCCAAAAATTGATTCCGATGGACATGGGAAGGTTTGCTGAAACCAGTGGACCTTCAACTTGACGATGAAACACAGAAATTGCGTCGGAACCTAAAACAACAGGCATCATGCCGACTTCTGTCCGGGACAGTAATGCTTCTAACTGTCTGTGCTTTGATTCTTTGCTGGGATTCCAGTAATAGATTCCAAGGGACATGGGAAGGTTACCTGTAACCTGTGGACCTTCAACGTGACGAAGAAACACAGATATTGCGTCGGCATTGAATACAACAGGCACAATGACGGCATCTGTCCGGGAGAGTAATCCTTCTAACTGTCAGAATTCTAATTCTTTCCTGGGATTCCAGTAATAGACTCCGATGGTCATGGGAAGGTTTACTGTAACCTGTGGACCTTCAACTTGACGAAGAAACACAGACATTGCGTCGGAATTGAATACAACAGGAACCATGCCGACTTCTGTCCGGGAGAGTAATGCTTTTATCTGTCTGTGCTTTGATTCTTTGCTGGGATTCCACTAATAGATTCCGATGGACATGGGAAGGTTTACTGTAACCTGTGGACCTTAAACGTGACGACGAAACACAGAAATTGCGTCGGATTTGAATACACCAGGCACCATGCCGACTTCTCTCCGGGAGAGTAATGGTTCCAACTGTCTGTATTTTGATTCCTTCCTGGGATTCCAGCAATAGATTCCGATGGAAATAGGAAGGTTTACTGTAACCTGTGGATATTCAACGTGACGATGAAACACAGAAATTGCGTCGGAATTGAATACAACAGGCACCATGCCGAATTCTGTCCGGGAGAGTAATGCTTCTAAGTGTCTGTGTTTTGACTCTTTCCTGGGATTCTAGTAATAGGTTCCGATGGACATGGGAAGGTTTACTGTAACCTGTGGACTTTCAACTTGACGATGAAACACAGAAATTGCGTCGGAATTGAATAAAATAGGCACCATGCCGACATCTCTCCGGGAGAGTAATGCTTCTAACTGTCTGTGCTTTGCCCCTTTCCTGGGATTCCAGTAATAGGTTCCGATGGACATAGAAAGGTTTACTGAAACCTGTGGACCTTCAACTTGACGATGAAACACAGAAATTGCGTGGGAATTGAATACAGCAGGCACCATGCCGACATCTCTCCGGGAGAGTAATGGTTCCAACTGTCTGTATTTTGATTCCTTCCTGGGATTCCAGTAATAGATTTTGATGGACATCGGAAGGTTTACTGTAACCTGTGGACCTTCAACTTGACGATGAAACACAGAAATTGCGTCGGAATTGAATACAACAGGCACCGTGCCGACTTCTGTCCGGGAGTGTAATGCTTCTAACTGTCTGTGCTTTGACTCTTTCCTGGGATTCTAGTAATAGGTTCCGATGGACATGGGAAGGTTTACTGTAACCTGTGGACCGTCAACTTGACGATGAAACACAGAAATTGCGTCGGAATTGAATACAACAGGCACCGTGCCGACTTCTGTCCGGGAGTGTAATGCTTCTAACTGTCTGTGCTTTGACTCTTTCGTGGGATTCTAGTAATAGATTCCGATGGACATGGGAAGGTTTACTGTAACCTGTGGACCTTCAACTTGACGATGAAACACAGAAATTGCGTCGGATTTGAATACACCAGGCACCATGCCGACTTCTCTCCGGGAAAGTAACGGTTCCACCTGTCTGTATTTTGATTCGTTCCTGGGATTCCAGTAATAGATTTTGATGGACATCGGAAGGTTTACTGTAACCTGTGGACCTTCAACTTGACGATGAAACACAGAAATTGCGTCGGAATTGAATACAACAGGCACCGTGCCGACTTCTGTCCGGGAGTGTAATGCTTCTAACTGTCTGTGCTTTGAGTCTTTCCTGGGATTCTAGTAATAGGTTCCGATGGACATGGGAAGGTTTACTGTAACCTGCGGACTTTCAACTTGACGATCAAACACAGAAATTGCGTCGGAATTGAATAAAATAGGCACCATGCCGACTTCTCTCCGGGAGAGTAATGCCTCTAACTGTCTGTGCTTTGCCCCTTTCCTGGGATTCCAGGAATAGATTCCGATGGACATAGAAAGGTTTACTGAAACCTGTGGACTTTCAACTTGACGATGAAACACAGAAATTGCGTCGGAACCTAAAACAACAGGCATCATGCCGACTTCTGTCCTGGACAGTAATGCTTCTAACTGTCTGTGCTTTGATTCTTTGCTGGGATTCCAGTAATAGATTCCAAGGGACATGGGAAGGTTACCTGTAACCTGTGGACCTTCAACTTGACGAAGAAACACAGATATTGCGTCGGAATTGAATACAACAGGCACCATGCCGACTTCTGTCCGGGAGAGTAATGCTTTTATCTGTCTGTGCTTTGATTCTTTGCTGGGATTCCACTAATAGATTCCGATGGACATGGGAAGGTTTACTGTAACCTGTGGACCTTAAACTTGACGACGAAACACAGAAATTGCGTCGGATTTGAATACACCAGGCACCATGCCGACTTCTCTCCGGGAGAGTAATGGTTCCAACTGTCTGTATTTTGATTCCTTCCTGGGATTCCAGCAATAGATTCCGATGGAAATAGGAAGGTTTACTGTAACCTGTGGATATTCAACGTGACGATGAAACACAGAAATTGCGTCGGAATTGAATACAACAGGCACCATGCCGAATTCTGTCCGGGAGAGTAATGCTTCTAAGTGTCTGTGCTTTGACTCTTTCCTGGGATTCTAGTAATAGGTTCCGATGGACATGGGAAGGTTTACTGTAACCTGTGGACTTTCACCTTGACGATGAAACACAGAAATTGCGTCGGAATTGAATAAAATAGGCACCATGCCGACATCTCTCCGGGAGAGTAATGCTTCTAACTGTCTGTGCTTTGCCCCTTTCCTGGGATTCCAGTAATAGGTTCCGATGGACATAGAAAGGTTTACTGAAACCTGTGGACCTTCAACTTGACGATGAAACACAGAAATTGCGTGGGAATTGAATACAGCAGGCACCATGCCGACATCTCTCCGGGAGAGTAATGGTTCCAACTGTCTGTATTTTGATTCCTTCCTGGGATTCCAGTAATAGATTTTGATGGACATCGGAAGGTTTACTGTAACCTGTGGACCTTCAACTTGACGATGAAACACAGAAATTGCGTCGGAATTGAATACAACAGGCACCGTGCCGACTTCTGTCCGGGAGTGTAATGCTTCTAACTGTCTGTGCTTTGACTCTTTCCTGGGATTCTAGTAATAGGTTCCGATGGACATGGGAAGGTTTACTGTAACCTGTGGACCGTCAACTTGACGATGAAACACAGAAATTGCGTCGGAATTGAATACAACAGGCACCGTGCCGACTTCTGTCCGGGAGTGTAATGCTTCTAACTGTCTGTGCTTTGACTCTTTCGTGGGATTCTAGTAATAGATTCCGATGGACATGGGAAGGTTTACTGTAACCTGTGGACCTTCAACTTGACGATGAAACACAGAAATTGCGTCGGATTTGAATACACCAGGCACCATGCCGACTTCTCTCCGGGAAAGTAATGGTTCCACCTGTCTGTATTTTGATTCGTTCCTGGGATTCCAGCAATAGATTTTGATGGACATCGGAAGGTTTACTGTAACCTGTGGACCTTCAACTTTACGATGAAACACAGAAATTGCGTCGGAATTGAATACAACAGGCACCATGCCGAATTCTGTCCGGGAGAGTAATGCTTCTAAGTGTCTGTGCTTTGACTCTTTCCTGGGATTCTAGTAATAGGTTCCGATGGACATGGGAAGGTTTACTGTAACCTGTGGACTTTCAACTTGACGATGAAACACAGAAATTGCGTCGGAATTGAATAAAATAGGCACCATGCCGACATCTCTCCGGGAGAGTAATGCTTCTAACTGTCTGTGCTTTGCCCCTTTCCTGGGATTCCAGTAATAGGTTCCGATGGACATAGAAAGGTTTACTGAAACCTGTGGACCTTCAACTTGACGATGAAACACAGAAATTGCGTGGGAATTGAATACAGCAGGCACCATGCCGACATCTCTCCGGGAGAGTAATGGTTCCAACTGTATTTTGATTCCTTCCTGGGATTCCAGTAATAGATTTTGATGGACATCGGAAGGTTTACTGTAACCTGTGGACCTTCAACTTGACGATGAAACACAGAAATTGCGTCGGAATTGAATACAACAGGCACCGTGCCGACTTCTGTCCGGGAGTGTAATGCTTCTAACTGTCTGTTCTTTGACTCTTTCCTGGGATTCCCATAATAGATTCCGAAGGACATAGGAAGGTTTACTGTAACCTGTGGATATTCAACGTCACGATGAAACACAGAAATTGCCTCGGAATTGAATACAACAGGCACCATGCCGACTTCTGTCCGGGGAGTAATGCTTCTAACTGTCTGTGCTTTGATTCTTTCCTGGGATTCCAGTAATAGATTCCGATGGACATGGGAAATTTTACTGTAACCTGTGGACTTTCAACTTGACGATGAGACACAGAAAATGCGTCGGAATTGAATAAAATCGCCACCATGCCGACTTCTCTCCGGGAGAGTAACGCTTCTAACAGTCTGTGCTTGCCTCTATCCTGGGATTCCAGTTATAGATTCCGATGGACATAGGAAGGTTTACTGAAACCTGTGGACCTTCAACTTGACGATGAAACACAGACATTGCGTTGGTATTGAATACAACATTCATCATGCCGATTTCTGTCCAGGAGAGTAATGCTTCTAAGTGTCTGTGTTTGACTCTTTCCTGGGATTCCAGTTATAGATTCCGATGGACATGGGAAAGTTTACTGCAACCTGTGGACCTTCAACTTGACGATGAAACACAGAAATTGCGTCGGAATTGAATACAATAGGCACCATGCCGACTTCTCTCCGGGAGTGTAATGCTTCAACCTGTCTGTGCTTTGCCTCTTTCCTGGGATTCCAGTAATAGATTCCGATGGACATGGGAAGGTTTACTGTAACCTGTGGACCTTCAACTTGACGATGAAACACAGAAATAGCGTCGGAATTGAATACACCAGGCACCATGCCGACATCGCTCCGGGAGAGTAATGCTTCTAACAGTCTGTGCTTTGATTCTTTGCTGGGATTCCAGTAATAGATTGCGATGGACATGGGAAAGTTTACTGTAACCTGTGGACCTTCAACTTGGCGATGACACACAGAAATTGCGTCGGAATTGAATAAAATAGGCACCATGCCGACTTCTCTTCGGGAGAGTAATGCTTCAACCTGTCTGTGCTTTGCCTCTTTCCTGGGATTCCAGTAATAGTTTCCGATGGACACGGGAAGGTTTACTGTAACCTGTGGACCTTCAACTTGACGATGAAAGACAGAAATAGCGTCGGAATTGAATACACCAGGCACCATGCCGACTTCTCTCCGCGAGAGTAGTGCTTCCAACTGTCTGTGATTTGATTCTTTCCTGGGATTCCAAAAATTGATTCCCATGGACATGGGAAGGTTTGCTGAAACCAGTGGACCTTCAACTTGACGATGAAACACAGAAATTGCGTCGGAACCTAAAACAACAGGCATCATGCCGACTTCTGTCCGGCACAGTAATGCTTCTAACTGTCTGTGCTTTGATTCTTTGCTGGGATTCCAGTAATAGATTCCAAGGGACATGGGAAGGTTACCTGTAACCTGTGGACCTTCAACTTGACGAAGAAACACAGATATTGCGTCGGCATTGAATACAACAGGCACAATGACGGCATCTGTCCGGGAGAGTAATCCTTCTAACTGTCAGAATTCTAATTCTTTCCTGGGATTCCAGTAATAGACTCCGATGGTCATGGGAAGGTTTACTGTAACCTGTGGACCTTCAACTTGACGAAGAAACACAGATATTGCGTCGGAATTGAATACAACAGGCACCATGCCGACTTCTGTCCGGGAGAGTAATGCTTTTATCTGTCTGTGCTTTGATTCTTTGCTGGGATTCCACTAATAGATTCCGATGGACATGGGAAGGTTTACTGTAACCTGTGGACCTTAAACTTGACGACGAAACACAGAAATTGCGTCGGATTTGAATACACCAGGCACCATGCCGACTTCTCTCCGGGAGAGTAATTGTTCCAACTGTCTGTATTTTGATTCCTTCCTGGGATTCCAGCAATAGATTCCGATGGAAATAGGAAGGTTTACTGTAACCTGTGGATATTCAACGTGACGATGAAACACAGAAATTGCGTCGGAATTGAATACAACAGGCACCATGCCGAATTCTGTCCGGGAGAGTAATGCTTCTAAGTGTCTGTGCTTTGACTCTTTCCTGGGATTCTAGTAATAGGTTCCGATGGACATGGGAAGGTTTACTGTAACCTGTGGACTTTCAACTTGACGATGAAACACAGAAATTGCGTCGGAATTGAATAAAATAGGCACCATGCCGATATCTCTCCGGGAGAGTAATGCTTCTAACTGTCTGTGCTTTGCCCCTTTCCTGGGATTCCAGTAATAGGTTCCGATGGACATAGAAAGGTTTACTGAAACCTGTGGACCTTCAACTTGACGATGAAACACAGAAATTGCGTGGGAATTGAATACAGCAGGCACCATGCCGACATCTCTCCGGGAGAGTAATGGTTCCAACTGTCTGTATTTTGATTCCTTCCTGGGATTCCAGTAATAGATTTTGATGGACATCGGAAGGTTTACTGTAACCTGTGGACCTTCAACTTGACGATGAAACACAGAAATTGCGTCGGAATTGAATACAACAGGCACCGTGCCGACTTCTGTCCGGGAGTGTAATGCTTCTAACTGTCTGTGTTTGACTCTTTCCTGGGATTCTAGTAATAGGTTCCGATGGACATGGGAAGGTTTACTGTAACCTGTGGACCGTCAACTTGACGATGAAACACAGAAATTGCGTCGGAATTGAATACAACAGGCACCGTGCCGACTTCTGTCCGGGAGTGTAATGCTTCTAACTGTCTGTGCTTTGACTCTTTCGTGGGATTCTAGTAATAGAATCCGGTGGACATGGGAAGGTTTACTGTAACCTGTGGACCTTCAACTTGACGATGAAACACAGAAATTGCGTCGGATTTGAATACACCAGGCACCATGCCGACTTCTCTCCGGGAAAGTAATGGTTCCACCTGTCTGTATTTTGATTCGTTCCTGGGATTCCAGTAATAGATTTTGATGGACATCGGAAGGTTTACTGTAACCTGTGGACCTTCAACTTGACGATGAAACACAGAAATTGCGTCGGAATTGAATACAACAGGCACCGTGCCGACTTCTGTCCGGGAGTGTAATGCTTCTAACTGTCTGTGCTTTGAGTCTTTCCTGGGATTCTAGTAATAGGTTCCGATGGACATGGGAAGGTTTACTGTAACCTGCGGACTTTCAACTTGACGATCAAACACAGAAATTGCGTCGGAATTGAATAAAATAGGCACCATGCCGACTTCTCTCCGGGAGAGTAATGCCTCTAACTGTCTGTGCTTTGCCCCTTTCCTTGGATTCCAGGAATAGATTCCGATGGACATAGAAAGGTTTACTGAAACCTGTGGACCTTCAACTTGACGATGAAACACAGAAATTGCGTCGGAAATTAATACAACATTCACCATGCCGACTTCTCTGAGGGAGAGTAATGCTTCTAACTGTTTGTGGTTTGTTTCCTTCCTGGGATTCCTGTAATAGATTCCGATCGACATGGGAAGGTTTACTGTAACCTGTGGACCTTCAACTTGACGAAGAAACACAGATATTACGTCGGAATAGAATAAAACAGACACCATGCCGACTTCTGTCCGGGAGAGTAATGCTTCTATCTGTCTGTGCTTTGATTCTTTGCAGGGATTCCAGTAATAGATTCCGATGGACATGGGAAGGTTTCCTGTAACCTGCGGACCTTCAACTTGACGATGAAACACAGAAATTGCGTCGGAATTGAATACAACAGGCACAATGACGACATCTGTCCGGGAGAGTAATTCTTCTTACTGTCAGAATTTTAATTCTTTCCTGGGATTCAAGTAATAGATTTCGATGGACATGGGAAGGTTTACTGTAACCTGTGGACCTTCAACTAGACGATGAAGCACAGAAATTGCTTCGGAATCGAATTCAACAGGCACCATGCCGACTTCTCTCCAGGAGAGTAATGCTCATAACTGCCTGTTTTTTGATTCCATCCTGGGATTCCAGTAAGAGATTCCGATGGACATCGGAAGGTTTACTGTAACCTGTGGACCTTCAACTCGACGATGTAACATAGACATTGCGTCGGAATTGAATACAACTAGCACCGTCCCGACTTCTGTCCGGGAGAGTAATGCTTCTAACTGTCTGTTCTTTGACTCTTTCCTGGGATGCCAGCAATAGATTTGGCCGGACATGGGAAGGTTTACTTTATCATGTGGACCTTCAACTTGACGATGAAACACAGAAATTGCGTCGGAATTGAATACAACAGGCACCATGCCGACTTCTGTCCGGGAGAGCAATGCTTTTATCTGTCTGTGCTTTGATTCTTTTCTCGGATTCCAGTAATAGATTCCGATCGACATGGGAAGGTTTACCGTAACCTGTGGATCTTCAACTTGACGAAGAAACACAGATATTGCGTCGGAATTGAACACAACAGGCACCATGCCGACTTCTGTACGGGAGAGTAATGCTTCTATCTGCCTGTGCTTTGATTCTTTGCTGGGATTCCAGTAATAGATTCCGATGGACATGGGAATGTTTCCTGTAACCTGCGGACCTTCAACTTGACGATGAAACACAGAAATTGCGTCGGAATTGAATACAAGAGGCATAATGACCACATCTGTCCATGAGAGTAATCCTTCTAACTGTCAGAATTTTAATTCTTTCCTGGGATTCAAGTAATAGATTTCGATGGACATGGGAAGGTTTACTGTAACCTGTGGACCTTCAACTAGACGATGAAACACAGAAATTGCTTCGGAATCGAATTCAACAGGCACCATGCCGACTTCTGTCCGGGAGAGCAATGCTTCTATCTGTCTGTGCTTTGATTCTTTTCTCGGATTCCAGTAATAGATTCCGAAGGACATCGGAAGGTTTACTGTAACCTGTGGACCTTCAACTTGACGATGAAACAGAGAAATTGCGTCGGAATTGCATACAACAAGCACCATGCCGACTTCTGTCCGGGAGAGTAATGCTACAACCTGTCAGTGCTTTGATTCTTTCCTGGGATTCCAGTAATAGATTCCGATGGACATGGGAATGTTTACTGTAACCTGCGGACCTTCAACAATACGATGAAACACAGAAATTGCGTCGGAATTGAATACAACAGGCACCATGCCGACTTCTGTCCGGGAGAGTAATGCTTCTAAATGTCAGTATTTTGATCCCATCCTGGGATTCCAGTATTAGACTCCGATGGACATGGGAAGGTTTACTATAAGCCGTGGACCTTCAACTTGACGATGAAACACAGAAATTGCGTCGGAATTGAATGCAACAGGCACCATGCCGACTTCTCTCCGGGAGAGTGTTGCTTATAACTGCCTGCGTTTTGATTCCTTCCTGGGTTTCCAGTAATAGATTCCGATGGACATCGGAAGGTTTACTGTCACCTGTGGACCTTCAACTCGACGATGAAACTAAGAAATTGCGTCGGAATT
The DNA here is from genome assembly GCF_021461395.2 of Schistocerca americana. NCBI lineage: Eukaryota > Metazoa > Arthropoda > Insecta > Orthoptera > Acrididae > Schistocerca > Schistocerca americana. Next base: position 34,251,813 of record NC_060122.1, on the reverse strand, counting down.
GAATATAACAGGCACCATGCCGACTTCTGTCCAGGAGAGTAATGCTTCTAACTGTCTGTTCTTTGACTCTTTCCTGGGATGCCAGTTATAGATTCGGATGGACATGGGAAGGTTTACCTTACCATGTGGATCTTCAACTTGACGATGAAACACAGAAATTGCGTCGGAATTGAATACAACAGGCCTTATGCCGACGTCTCCCCGGGATAGTAATTCTTCTAACTGTCTGTGCTTTGATTGTTTCGTGGGAATCCAGTAATAGATTCCGATGGACATGGGAAGATTTATTGTAACCTGTGGACATTCAAATTGACGATGAAGCACAGAAATAGTGACGAAATTGAATACAAAAGGCGCTATGCCGACTTCTCCCCGGGAGAGTAATGCTTCTAACTTTCTGTGCTTTGATTTTTTCGTGGGAATCCAGTAATAGATTCCGGTGGACATGGGAAGGTTTACTGCAACCTGTGGACATTCAAATTGACGATGAAACACACAAATTACGTCGGAATTGAATACAACAGGCACCATGCCGACTTCTGTCCGAGAGAGTATTGCTTCTAACTGTCTGTTCTTTGACTCTTTCCTGTGGTTCCAGTAATAGATTAGGACGGACATGGGAACGTTTACTGTAACCTGTGGACCATCAACTTGACGATGAAACACGGTAGTTGCGTCGGATTTGAATACAACATTCACCATGCCGACTTCTGTCCGGGAGAGTAATGCTACAACCTGTCTGTGCTTTGATTCTTTCCTGGGATTCCAGTAATAGATTCCGATGGACATGGGAAGGTTTACTGTAACCTGTGGACATTCAACTTGACGATGAAACAGAGAAATTGCGTCGGAATTGAATACAACAAGAACCATGCCGACTTCTGTCCGGGAGAGTAATGCTACAACCTGTCTGTGCTTTGATTCTTTCCTGGGATTCCAGTAATAGATTCCGATGGACATGGGAAGGTTTACTGTAAGCTGTGGACATTCAACTTGACGATGAAACACAGAAATTGCGTCGGAATTGAATCCAACAGGTACCATTCCGACATCTGTCCGGGAGAGTAATGCTTCTAACTGTCTGTGCTTTGATTCTTTCCTTGGATTGGAGTAATAGATTACAATGGACATGGGAATGTTTACTGTAAACTGTGGACCTTCAACTTGTCGATGAAACATTGAAATTGCGTCGGAATAGAATACACCAGGCACCATGGCGACTTTTCTCTGGGAGAGTAATGCTTCCAACCGTCTGTGTTTTGGTTCCTTCCTGGGATTCCAGTAATAGATTTTGATTGACATCGGAAGGTTTACTGTAACCTGTGGACCTTTAACTTGACGATGAAACACAGAAATTGCGTCGGAATTGAATACAACAGGCACCGTGCCGACTTCTGTCCGGGAGTGTAATGCTTCAAACTGTCTGTGCTTTGACTCTATCCTGGCATTCTAGTAATAGGTTGCGATGGACATGGGAAGGTTTGCTGTAACCAGTGGACCTGCAACTTGACGATAAAACACAGAAAATGCGTCGGATTTGAATACACCAGGCGCCATGGCGACTTCTCTCCGGGAGAATAGTACTTCCAACTGTCTGTGTTTTGATTCCTTCATGGGATTCCAGTAACAGATTACGATGGACATGGGAAGGTTTTGCTGTAACCTGTGGACCTTCAACTTGACGATGCAACACAGAAATTGCCTCGGAATTGAATACAACAGGCACCGTGCCAACTTCTGTTCGGGAGAGTAATGCTTGTAACTGTCTGTGCTTTGATTCTTTCCTGGGATTCCGGTAATAGATTCCAATGGACATGGGAAGGTTTACTGTAACCTGTGGTAATTCAACTTGAGGATGAAACACAGAAATTGCGTCGGAATTGAATACACCTGGCACAATGCCGACTTCTCTCCGGGAGAGTAATGCTTCCAACCGTCTGTGTTTTGGTTCCTTCCTGGGATTCCAGTAATAGATTTTGATTGACATCGGAAGGTTTACTGAAACCTGTGGACCTTCAACTTGACGATGAAACACAGAAATTGCGTCGGAATCGAATACAACAGGCACCATGCCGACTTCTCTCCGGGAGAATAATGCTTCCAACTATCTGTCGTTTGACTCTTTCCTGGGAATCCAGTAATAGATTCCGATGGAGATCGGAAGGTTTACTGCTACCTGTGGACCTTCAACTTGACGATGAAACAGAGAAATTGCATCGGAATTGAATACAACTGGCACCGTCCCGACTTCTGTCCGGGAGAGTAATGCTTCTAACTGTCTGTGCTTTGATTCTTTCCTGGGATTCCAGTAATAGATTACGATGGACATGGGAAGGTTTACTGTAACCTGTGGACCTATAACTTGACGATGAAACACAGAAATTGCGTCGGAATTGAATACAACAGGCACTATGCCGACTTCTCCCCGGGAGAGTAATGCTTCTAACTGTCTGTGCTTTGATTGTTTCGTGGGAATCCAGTAATGGATTCCGATGGACATGGGAAGATTTACTGTAATTTGTGGACATTCAAATTGACAATGAAACACAGAAATTGTGTCGAAATTGAATACAACAGGCACTATGCCGACTTCTCCCCGGGAGAGTAATGCTTCTAAATGTCTGTGCTTTGACTCTTTCCTGGGATTCCAGTAATAGATTCCGATGGACATGGGAACGTTTACTGTAACCTGTGGACCTTGAACTTGACGATGAAACACGGAAGTTGCGTCGGCATTGAATACAACATTCACCATGCCGACTTCTCTGAGGGAGAGTAATGCCTCTAACTGTTTGAGCTTTGATTCTTTCCTGGGTTTCCAGTAATAGATTCCGATTAACATGGGAAGGTTTACTGTAAGCTGTGGACATTCAACTTGACGATGACACACAGAAATTGCGTCGGAATTGAATCCAACAGGCACCATTCCGACTTCTGTCCGGGAGAGTAATGCTTCTAACTGTCTGTGCTTTGATTCTTTCCTTGGATTGCAGTAATAGATTACAATGGACATGGGAATGTTTACTGTAAACTGTGGACCTTCAACCTGACGACGAAACACAGAAATTGCGTCGGAATTGAATACACCAGGCAAAATGGCGACTTCTCTCCGGACGAGTAATGCGTTTAACTGTCTGTGCTCTGATCCATTTCTGGGATTCCAGTAATAGATTCCGATGGACTTGGGAAGGTTTACTGTAACCTGTGGACATTCAAATTGACGATGAACACAGAAATTGCGTCGGAATTGAATACAACAGGCACCTTGCCGACTTTTGTCCGGGAGTGTAATGCATCTAACTGTCAGTATTTTGAATCTTTCCTGGGATTCCAGTAATAGACTCCGATGGACATGGGAAGGTTTACTGTAACCTTTGGACCTTCAACTTGACGATGAAACACAGAAATTGCGTCGGAATTGAATACACCTAGCACAATGCCGACTTCTCTCCGGGAGAGTAATGCTTCCAACCGTCTGTGTTTTGGTTAATTCCTGGGATTCCAGTAATAGATTCCGATGGACATGGGAAGGTTTACTGTAATTTGTGGACCTTCAACTTGACGATGAAACAAAGAAATTGCGTCGGAATTGAATACAACAGGCACCATGCCGACTTCTGTCCAGGAGAGTAATGCTTCTAAATGTCAGTATTTTGATTCTATCCTGGGATTCCAGTATTAGACTCCGATGGACATGGGAAGGTTTACTGTAACCTGTGGACCTTCAACTTGACGATGAAACACAGAAATTGCGTCGGAATTGAATACACCTAGCACAATGCCGACTTCTCTCCGGGAGAGTAATGCTTCCAACCGTCTGTGTTTTGGTTAATTCCTGGGATTCCAGTAATAGATTCCGATGGACATGGGAAGGTTTACTGTAATTTGTGGACCTTCAACTTGACGATGAAACAAAGAAATTGCGTCGGAATTGAATACAACAGGCACCATGCCGACTTCTGTCCAGGAGAGTAATGCTTCTAAATGTCAGTATTTTGATTCTATCCTGGGATTCCAGTATTAGACTCCGATGGACATGGGAAGGTTTACTGTAACCTGTGGACCTTCAACTTGACGATGAAACACAGAAATTGCGTCGGAATTGAATGCAACAGGCACCATGCCGACTTCTCTCCGGGAGAGTGTTGCTTATAACTGCCTGAGTTTTGATTCTTTCCTGGGTTTCCAGTAATAGATTCCGATGGACATCGGAAGGTTTACTGTAACCTGTGGACCTTAAACTCGACGATAAAACACAGAAATTGGTCGGAATTGAATACAACAGGCACCATGCCGACTTCTGTCCGGAGAGTAATGCTTTTAACTGTCTGTGCTTTGACTCTTTCCTGGCATTCCAGTAATAGATTCCGATGGACATGGGAACGTTTACTGTAACCTGTGGACCTTCAACTTGACGATGAAACACGGACGTTGCGTCGGAATTGAATACAACATTCACCATGACGACTTCTCTGAGGGAAAGTAATGCCTCTGACTGTTTGTGCTTTGATTCTTTCCTGGGTTTCCAGTAATAGATTCCGATGGACATGGGAAGGTTTACTGTAAGCTGTGGACATTCAACGTGACGATGAAACACAGAAACTGCGTCGGAATTGAATCCAACGGGCACCATTCCGACCTCTGTCCGAAAGAGTAATGCTTCTAACTGTCTGTGCTTTGATTCTTTCCTTGGATTGCAGTAATAGATTACAATGGACATGGGAATGTTTACGGTAAACAGTGGACCTTCAACTTGACGACGAAACACAGAAATTGCGTCGGAATTGAATACACCAGGCAAAATGGCGAGTTCACTTCGGGAGAGTAATGCGTTTAACTGTCTGTGCTCTGATCCATTCCTGGGATTCCAGTAATAGATTCCGATGGACATGGGAAGGTTTACTGTAACCTTTGGACCTTCAACTTGACGATGGAACACAGAAATTGCGTCGGAATTGTATACAAAAGGCGCAATGATGACATCTGTCCGGGAGAATAATCGTTCTAACTGTCAGAATTTTAATTCTTTCCTGGGATTCAAGTAATAGACTCCGATGAACATGGGATGGTTTACTGTAACCTGTGGTCCTTCAGCTAGACGATGAAACACAGAAATTGCTTCGGAATTGAATACAACAAGCACCATGCCGACTTCTGTCCGGGAGAGTAATGCTTCTAACTGTCTGTGCATTGACTTTTTCCTGGGATTCCAGTAATAGATTCCGATGGACATGGGAACGTTTACTGTAACCTGTGGATCTTCAACTTGACGATGAAACAAAGAAGTTGCGTCGGAATTGAATACAACATTCACCATGCCGACTTCTCTGTGGGAGAGTAATGCCTCTAACTGTTTGTGCTTTGATTCTTTCCGGGGTTTCCAGTAATAGATTCCGATGGACATGGGAAGGCTTACTGTAAGCTGTGGACATTCAACTTGACGATGAAACACAGAAATTGTGTCGGAATTGAATCCAATAGGCACCATTCCGGCTTCTGTCCGGGAGAGTAATGCTTGTAACTGTCTGTGCTTTGATTCTTTCCTTGGATTGCAGTAATAGATTACAATGGACATGGGAATGTTTACTGTAAACTGTGGACCTTCAACTTGACGATGAAACACAGAAATTGCGTCGGAATTGAATACAACAGGCACCTTGCCGACTTTTGTCCGGGAGTGTAATGCTTCTAACTGTCAGTATTTTGAATCTTTCCTGGGATTCCAGTAATAGACTCCGATGGACATGGGAAGGTTTACTGTAGCCTTTGGACCTTCAACTTGACGATGAAATACAGAAATTGCGTCGGAATTGAATACACCTGGCACCATGCCGACTTCTGTCCGGTAGAGTAATGCTTATAACCGTCTGATTTGGTTCCTTCCTGGGATTCCAGTAATGGATTTTGATGGACATCGGAAGGTTTACTGTAACCTGTGGACCTTCAACTTGACGATAAAACACAGAAATTGTATCGGAATTGAATACAACAGGCACCGTGCCAACTTCTGTTCGGGAGAGTAATGCTTCTAACTGTCTGTGCTTTGATTCTTTCCTGGGATTCCAGTAATAGATTCCAATGGACATGGGAAGGTTTACTATAACCTGTGGACCTTCCACTAGACGATGAAACACAGAAATTGCGTCGGAATTGAGTACAACATTCACCATGCCGACTTATCGAAGGGCGAGTTATGCTTCTAACTGTTACTGTTTTGTTTCCTTCCTGGGATTCCTGTAATAGATTCCGATGGACATGGGAAGGTTTACTATAAGCCGTGGACCTTCAACTTGACGATGAAACAGAGAAATTGCGTCGGAACTGAATCCAACAGGCACCGTGCCGACTTCTGTCCGGGAGAGTAATGCTTCTAACTGTCTGTGCTTTGATTCTTTCCTGGGTTCCCAGTAATTGATAACGATGGACATGGCAAGGTTTACAGTAACCTGTGGACCTTGAACCTGACGATGACACACAGAAATTGCGACGGACTTGAATACAACAGGCACCATGCCGACTTCTGTCCGGGAGAGTAATGCTTCTATGTGTCTGTGGTTTGATTCTTTCCGCGGAATCCAGTAATAGATTCCGAAGGACATGGGACGGTTTACCGTAACCTGTCGACATTCAACTTGACGATGAAACACAGAAATTGCGTCGGAATTGAATACAACAGGCACCATGCCGACTTCTCTCCGGGAGAGTAATGCTTCTAATTATATGTCCTTTGACTCTTTCCTGGGAATCCAGTAATAGATTCCGACGGACATCGGAAGGTTTACTGTAACCTGTGGATTTTCAACTTGACGATGAAACGGAGAAATTGCGTCGGAATTGAATACAACAAGCACCATGCCGACTTCTGTCCGGGAGAGTAATGCTACAACCTGTCTGTGCTTTGATTCTTTCCTGCTATTCCAGTAATAGATTCCGATGGACATGGGAAGGTTTACTGCAACTTATGGACCTTCAACTTGACGATGAAACACAGAAATTGCGTCGGAATTGAATGCAGCAGCACCATGCCGACCTCTCTCCGGGAGAGTAATGCTTCTAACTATCTGTCCTTTAACTCTTTCCTGAGAATCCAGTAATAGATTCCGATGGACATCGGAAGGTTTACTGTAACCTGTGGACCTTCAACTCGACGATGAAACACAGAAATTGCGTCGGAATTGAGTACAACAGGCACCATGCCGACTTCTGTCCGGGAGAGTAATGCTTCTAACTGTCTGTTCTTTGACTCTTTCCTGGGATGCCAATAATAGATTCGGATGGACATGGGAAGGTTTACTTTACCATGTGGACCTTCAACTTGACGATGATACACAGAAATTGCGTCGGAATGAATACAACAGGCACCATGCCGACTTCTGTCCGGGAGAGTAATGCTTCTATGTGTCTGTGCTTTGATTCTTTCCGGGGATTCCAGTAATAGATTCCGAAGGACATGGGAAGGTTTACGGTAACCTGTCGACCTTCAACTTGACGATGAAACACAGAAATTGCGTCGGAATTGAATACAACAGGCACCATGCCGACTTCTCTCCGGGAGAGTAATGCTTCTAACTATCTGTCCTTTAACTCTTTCCTGAGAATCCAGTAATAGATTCCGATGGACATCGGAAGGTTTACTGTAACCTGTGGACCTTCAACTTGACGATGAAACACAGAAATTGCGTCGGAATTGAATACAACAGGCACCATGCCGACTTCTGTCCAGGAGAGTAATGCTTCCAACTGTCTGTTCTTTGACTCTTTCCTGGGATGCCAGTAATAGATTCGGATGGACATGGGATGGTTTACTTTACCATGTGGACCTTCAACTTGACGGTGAAACACAGATATTGCGTCGGAATTGAATACAACAGGCACCATGCCGACTTAAGTCCGGGAGAGTAATGCTTCTATCTGTCTGTGCTTTGATTCTTTGCTGGGATTCCAGTAATAGATTCCGATGGACATGGGAAGGTTTACTGTGAGCTATGGACCTTCAACTTGACGATGAAACACAGAAATCGCGTCGAAATTGAATACAACAGGCACAATGACGACATCAGTCCAGGAGAGTAATCCTTCTAACTGTCAGAATTTTAATTCTTTCCTGGGATTCCAGTAATAGACTCCGATGGACATGGGAATGTTTACTGTAACCTGTGGACCTTCAACTTGACGAAGACACACAGATATTGCGTCGGAATTAATTACAACAGGCACCATGCCGACTTCTGTCCGGGAGAGTAATGCTTCAATCTGTCTGTGCTTTGATTCTTTGCTGGGATCCCAGTAATAGATTTCGATGTTCATGGGAAGGTTTACTGTAACCTGTGGACCTTCAACTTGACGAAGAAACACAGAAATTGCGCCGGAATTGAATACAACAGGCACAATGATGATATCTGTCCGGGAGAGTAATCCTTCTAACTGTCAGAACTTTAATTCTTTCCTGGGATTCCAGTAATAGACTCCGATGGACATGGGAAGGTTTTCTGTAACCTGTGGACCTTCAACTTGACGAAGAAGCACAGATATTGCGTCGGAATTGAATACAACAGGCACCATGCCGACTTCTGTCCGGGAGAGTAATGCTTCTATCTGTCTGTGCTTTGATTCTTTGCTGGGATTCCAGTAATAGTTTCCGATGGACATGGGAAGGTTTACTGTAACCTGTGGACCTTCAACTTGACGATGAAACACAGAAATTGCGTCGGAATTGAATACAACAGGCACAATGACGACATCTATCCAGGAGAGTAATGCTTCTATCTGTCTGTGCTTTGATTCTTTGCTGGGATTCCAGTAATAGATTCCGATGGACATGGGAAGGTTTACTGTAACCTGTGGACCTTCAACTTGACGAAGAAGCACAGATATTGCGTCGGAATTGAATACAACAGGCACAATGACGACTTCTGTCCGGGAGAGTAATGCTTCTATCTGTCTGTGATTGGATTCCTTACTGGGATTCCAGTAATAGATTCCGATGGACGTGGGAAGGTTTTCTGTAACCAGTGGACCTTCAACTTGACGATGAAACACAGAAATTGCGTCGGAATTGAATACAACAGGCACAATGGCGACATCTGTCCGGGAGAGTAATCCTTCTAACTGTCAGAATTTTAATTCTTTCCTGGGATTCCATTAATAGACTCCGATGGACATGGGAATGTTTACTGTAACCTGTGGACCTTCAACTTGACGAAGAAACACAGATATTGCGTCGGAATTGAATACAACAGGCATCATGCCGACTTCTGTCCGGGAGAGTAATGCTTCTATCTGTCTGTGCTTTGATTCTTTGCTGGGATTCCAGTAATACATTCCGATGGACATGGGAAGGTTTACTGTAACCTGAGGACATTCAACTTGACGAAGAAACACAGATATTGCGTCGGAATTGAATACAACAGGCACCATGCCGACTTCTGTCCGGGAGAGTTATGCCTCTATCTGTTTGTGCTTTGATTCTTTGCTGGGATTCCAGTAATAGATTCCGATGGACATGGGAAGGTTTACTGTAACCTGTGGAGCTTCAACCTGGCGAAGAAACACAGATATTACGTCGGAATTGAATACAACAGGCACAATGACGACATCTGTCCGGGAGAGTAATCCTTCTAACTGTCAGAATTTTAATTCTTTCCTGGGTTCCCAGTAATAGACTCCGATGGACATGGGATGGTTTACTGTAACCTGTGGACCTTCAACTTGACGAAGAAGCATAGATATTGCGTCGGAATTGAATACAACAGGCACCATGCCGACTTCTGTCCGGGAGAGTAATGCTTCTATCTGTCTGTGCTTTAATTCTTTACTGGAATTGCAGTAATAGATTCCGATGGACATGGGAAGGTTTACTGTAACCTGAGGACATTCAACTTGACGAAGAAACACAGATATTGCGTCGGAATTGAATACAACAGGGACCATGCCGACTTCTGTCCGGGAGAGTTATGCCTCTATCTGTTTGTGCTTTGATTCTTTGCTGGGATTCCAGTAATAGATTCCGATGGACATGGGAAGGTTTACTGTAACCTGTGGACCTTCAACCTGACGAAGAAACACAGATATTACGTCGGAATTGAATACAACAGGCACAATGACGAAATCTGTCCGGGTGAGTAATCCTTCTAACTGTCAGAAATTTAATTCTTTCCTGGGTTCCCAGTAATAGACTCCGATGGACGTGGGATGGTTTACTGTAACCTGTGGACCTTCAACTTGACGAAGAAACACAGATATTGCGACGGAATTTAATACAACAGGCACCATGCCGACTTCTGTCCGGGGGAGTAATGCTTCTATCTGTCTGTGCTTTGATTCTTTGCTGGGATTCCAGTAATAGATTCCGATGGACATGGGAATGTTTACTGTAACCTGTGGACATTCAACATGACGATGAAACACAGAAATTGCGTCGGAATTGAATAGATCAAGCACCATGCCGACTTGTGTCCGGGAGAGCAATGCATTCATCTGTCTTTGTTTTGATTCTTTCCTGGGATTCCAGTAATAGATTCCGATCGACATGTGAAGATTTACTGTAACCAGTGGACCATCAACTTGACGAAGAAACACAGATATTGCGTCGCAATCGAATACAACAGGCACCATGCCGACTTCTGTCCGGGAGAGTAATGCTTCTAACTATCTGTCCTTTAACACTTTCCTGAGAATCCAGTAATAGATTCCGATGGACATCGGAAGGTTTACTGTAACCTGTGGACCTTCAACTTGACGATGAAACACAGAAATTGCGTCGGAATTGAATACAACAGGCACCATGCCGACTTCTGTCCAGGAGAGTAATGCTTCCAACTGTCTGTTCTTTGACTCTTTCCTGGGATGCCAGTAATAGATTCGGATGGACATGGGAAGGTTTACTTTACCATGTGGACCTTCAACTTGACGGTGAAACACAGAAATTGCGTCGGAATTGAATACAACAGGCACCATGCCGACTTAAGTCCGGGAGAGTAATGCTTCTATCTGTCTGTGCTTTGATTCTTTGCTGGGATTCCAGTAATAGATTCCAATGGACATGGGAAGGTTTACTGTGAGCTATGGACCTTCAACTTGACGATGAAACACAGAAATTGCGTCGGAATTGAATACAACAGGCACAATGACGACATCAGTCCGGGAGAGTAATCCTTCTAACTGTCAGAATTTTAATTCTTTCCTGGGATGCCAGTAATAGACTCCGATGGACATGGGAATGTTTACTGTAACCTGTGGACCTTCAACTTGACGAAGAAACACAGATATTGCGTCGGAATTGAATACAACAGGCACCATGCCGACTTCTGTCCGGGAGAGTAATGCTTCAATCTGTCTGTGATTTGATTCTTTGCTGGGATCCCAGTAATAGATTTCGATGTTCATGGGAAGGTTTACTGTAACCTGTGGACCTTCAACTTGACGATGAAACACAGAAATTGCGTCGGAATTGAATACAACAGGCACAATGACGACATCTGTCCGGGAGAGTAATCCTTCTAACTGTCAGAATTTTAATTCTTTCCTGGGTTCCCAGTAATAGACTCCGATGGACATGGGATGGTTTACTGTAACCTGTGGACCTTCAACTTGACGAAGAAACACAGATATTGCGTCGGAATTGAATACAACAGGCATCATGCCGACTTCTGTCCGGGAGAGTAATGCTTCTATCTGTCTGTGCTTTGATTCTTTGCTGGGATTCCAGTAATACATTCCGATGGACATGGGAAGGTTTACTGTAACCTGAGGACATTCAACTTGACGAAGAAACACAGATATTGCGTCGGAATTGAATACAACAGGCACCATGCCGACTTCTGTCCGGGAGAGTTATGCCTCTATCTGTTTGTGCTTTGATTCTTTGCTGGGATTCCAGTAATAGATTCCGATGGACATGGGAAGGTTTACTGTAACCTGTGGACCTTCAACCTGACGAAGAAACACAGATATTACGTCGGAATTGAATACAACAGGCACAATGACGAAATCTGTCCGGGTGAGTAATCCTTCTAACTGTCAGAAATTTAATTCTTTCCTGGGTTCCCAGTAATAGACTCCGATGGACATGGGATGGTTTACTGTAACCTGTGGACCTTCAACTTGACGAAGAAACACAGATATTGCGACGGAATTTAATACAACAGGCACCATGCCGACTTCTGTCCGGGGGAGTAATGCTTCTATCTGTCTGTGCTTTGATTCTTTGCTGGGATTCCAGTAATAGATTCCGATGGACATGGGAATGTTTACTGTAACCTGTGGACATTCAACATGACGATGAAACACAGAAATTGCGTCGGAATTGAATAGATCAAGCACCATGCCGACTTGTGTCCGGGAGAGCAATGCATTCATCTGTCTTTGTTTTGATTCTTTCCTGGGATTCCAGTAATAGATTCCGATCGACATGTGAAGATTTACTCTAACCAGTGGACCATCAACTTGACGAAGAAACACAGATATTGCGTCGCAATCGAATACAACAGGCACCATGCCGACTTCTGTCCGGGAGAGTAATGCTTCTAACTATCTGTCCTTTAACACTTTCCTGAGAATCCAGTAATAGATTCCGATGGACATCGGAAGGTTTACTGTAACCTGTGGACCTTCAACTTGACGATGAAACACAGAAATTGCGTCGGAATTGAATACAACAGGCACCATGCCGACTTCTGTCCAGGAGAGTAATGCTTCCAACTGTCTGTTCTTTGACTCTTTCCTGGGATGCCAGTAATAGATTCGGATGGACATGGGAAGGTTTACTTTACCATGTGGACCTTCAACTTGACGGTGAAACACAGAAATTGCGTCGGAATTGAATACAACAGGCACCATGCCGACTTAAGTCCGGGAGAGTAATGCTTCTATCTGTCTGTGCTTTGATTCTTTGCTGGGATTCCAGTAATAGATTCCAATGGACATGGGAAGGTTTACTGTGAGCTATGGACCTTCAACTTGACGATGAAACACAGAAATTGCGTCGGAATTGAATACAACAGGCACAATGACGACATCAGTCCGGGAGAGTAATCCTTCTAACTGTCAGAATTTTAATTCTTTCCTGGGATGCCAGTAATAGACTCCGATGGACATGGGAATGTTTACTGTAACCTGTGGACCTTCAACTTGACGAAGAAACACAGATATTGCGTCGGAATTGAATACAACAGGCACCATGCCGACTTCTGTCCGGGAGAGTAATGCTTCAATCTGTCTGTGATTTGATTCTTTGCTGGGATCCCAGTAATAGATTTCGATGTTCATGGGAAGGTTTACTGTAACCTGTGGACCTTCAACTTGACGATGAAACACAGAAATTGCGTCGGAATTGAATACAACAGGCACAATGACGACATCTGTCCGGGAGAGTAATCCTTCTAACTGTCAGAATTTTAATTCTTTCCTGGGTTCCCAGTAATAGACTCCGATGGACATGGGATGGTTTACTGTAACCTGTGGACCTTCAACTTGACGAAGAAACACAGATATTGCGTCGGAATTGAATACAACAGGCATCATGCCGACTTCTGTCCGGGAGAGTAATGCTTCTATCTGTCTGTGCTTTGATTCTTTGCTGGGATTCCAGTAATACATTCCGATGGACATGGGAAGGTTTACTGTAACCTGAGGACATTCAACTTGACGAAGAAACACAGATATTGCGTCGGAATTGAATACAACAGGCACCATGCCGACTTCTGTCCGGGAGAGTTATGCCTCTATCTGTTTGTGCTTTGATTCTTTGCTGGGATTCCAGTAATAGATTCCGATGGACATGGGAAGGTTTACTGTAACCTGTGGACCTTCAACCTGACGAAGAAACACAGATATTACGTCGGAATTGAATACAACAGGCACAATGACGACATCTGTCCGGGAGAGTAATCCTTCTAACTGTCAGAATTTTAATTCATTCCTGGGTTCCCAGTAATAGACTCCGATGGACATGGGATGGTTTACTGTAACCTGTGGACCTTCAACTTGACGAAGAAGCACAGATATTGCGTCGGAATTGAATTCAACAGGCACCATGCCGATTTCTGTCCGGGAGAGTAATGCTTCTATCTGTCTGTGCTTTGATTCTTTACTGGAATTCCAGTAATAGATTCCGATGGACATGGGAAGGTTTACTGTAACCTGAGGACATTCAACATGACGAAGAAACACAGATATTGCGTCGGAATTGAATACAACAGGGACCATGCCGACTTCTGTCCGCGAGAGTAATGCTTCAATCTGTCTGTGCTTTGATTCTTTGCTGGGATCCCAGTAATAGATTTCGATGTTCATGGGAAGGTTTACTGTAACCTGTGGACCTTCAACGTGACGAAGAAACACAGAAATTGCGCCGGAATTGAATACAACAGGCACAATGATGATATCTGTCCGGGAGAGTAATCCTTCTAACTGTCAGAATTTTAATTCTTTCCTGGGATTCCAGTAATAGACTCCGATGGACATGGGAATGTTTACTGTAACCTGTGGACCTTCAACTTGACGAAGAAACACAGATATTGCGTCGGAATTGAATACAACAGGCACCATGCCGACTTCTGTCCGGGAGAGTAATGCTTCAATCTGTCTGTGCTTTGATTCTTTGCTGGGATCCCAGTAATAGATTTCGATGTTCATGGGAAGGTTTACTGTAACCTGTGGACCTTCAACTTGACGAAGAAACACAGAAATTGCGCCGGAATTGAATACAACAGGCACAATGATGATATCTGTCCGGGAGAGTAATCCTTCTACATGTCAGAATTTTAATTCTTTCCTGGGATTCCAGTAATAGACTCCGATGGACATGGGAAGGTTTACCGTAACCTGTGGACCTTCAACTTGACGACGAAACACAGATATTGCGTCGGAATTGAATACAACAGGCATCATGCCGATTTCTGTTCGGGAGAGTTATGCCTCTATCTGTTTGTGCTTTGATTCTTTGCTGGGATTCCAGTAATAGATTCCGATGGACATGGGAAGGATTACTGTAATCTGTGGACCTTCAATGTGACGAAGAAACACAGATATTACGTCGGAATTGAATACAACAGGCACAATGACGACATCTGTCCGGGAGAGTAATCCTTCTAACTGTCAGAATTTTAATTCTTTCCTGGGTTCCCAGTAATAGACTCCGATGGACATGGGATGGTTTACTGTAACCTGTGGACCTTCAACTTGACGAAGAAGCACAGATATTGCGTCGGAATTGAATACAACAGGCACCATGCCGACTTCTGTCCGGGAGAGTAATGCTTCCATCTGTCTGTGCTTTGATTCTTTACTGGAATTCCAGTAATAGATTCCGATGGACATGGGAAGGTTTACTGTAACCTGAGGACCTTCAACTTGACGAAGAAACACAGATATTGCGTCGGAATTGAATACAACAGGGACCATGCCGACTTCTGTCCGGGAGAGTAATGCTTCTATCTGTCTGTGCTTTGATTCTTTGCTGGGAATCCAGTAATAGATTCCGATGGACATGGGAATGTTTACTGTAACCTGTGGACATTCAACATGACGATGAAACACAGAAATTGCGTCGGAATTGAATACATCAAGCACCATGCCGACTTGTGTCCGGGAGAGCAATGCATTCATCTGTCTTTGTTTTGATTCTTTCCTGGGATTCCAGTAATAGATTCCGATCGACATGGGAAGATTTACTGTAACCAGTGGACCATCAACTTGACGAAGAAACACAGATATTGCGTCGCAATCGAATACAACAGGCACCATGCCGACTTCTGTCCGGGAGAGTAATGCTTCTATCTGTCTGTGCTTTGATTCTTTGCTGGGATTCCAGTAATAGATTCCGATGGACATGGCAAGGTTTACTGTAACCTGTGGACCTTCAACTTGTAGATGAAACACAGAAATTGCGTCGGAATTGAATACAACAGGCACAGTGACGACATCTGTCCGGGAGAGTAATCCTTCTAACTGTCAGAATTTTAATTCTTTCCTGGGATTCCAGTAATAGACTCCGATGGACATGGGAAGGTTTACTGTAACCTGTGGACCTTCAACTTCACGAAGAAACACAGATATTGCGTCGGAATTGAATAGAACAGGCACCATGACGAATTCTGTAAGGGAGAGTAATGCTTCTATCTGTCTGTGCTTTGATTCTTTGCTGGGATTCCAGTAATAGATTCCAAGGGACATGGGAAGGTTTACTGTAACTTGTGGACCTTCAACTTGACGATGAAACACAGATATTGCGTCGGAATTGAATACAACAAGCACAATGACGGCATCTGTCCGGGAGAGTAATCCTTCTAACTGTCAGAGTTTTAATTCTTCCCTGGGATTCCAGTAATAGACTCCGATGGTCATGGGAAGGTTTACTGTAACCTGTGGACCTTCAACTTGACGAAGAAACACAGATATTGCGTCGGAATTGATTACAAATGGCACCGTGCAGACTTCTGTCCGGGAGAGTAATGCTTCTATCTGTCTGTGCTTTGATTCTTTGCTGGGATTCCACTAATAGATTCCAATGGACATGGTAAGGTTTACTGTAACCTGTGGACCTTCAACTTGACGATGAAACACAGAAATTGCGTCGGAATTGAATACAACAGGCACAATGACGACATCTGTCCGGGAGAGTAATACTTAAACTGTCAGAATTTTAATTCTTTCTTGGGATTCCATTAATGGACTCCGATGGACATGGGAAGGTTTACTGTAACCTGTGGACCTTCAACTTGACGAAGAAACACAGATATTGCGTCGGAATTGAATACAACAGGCATCATGCCGACTTCTGTCCGGGAGAGTAAAGCTTCTATCTGTCTGTGCTTTGATTCTTTGCTGGGATTCCAGTAATAGATTCCGATGGACATGGGAAGGTTTACTGTAACCTGAGGACATTCAACTTGACGAAGAAACACAGATATTGCGTCGGAATTGAATACAACAGGCACCATGCCGACTTCTGTCCGGGAGAGTAATGCTTCTATCTGTCTGTGATTTGATTCTTTGCTGGGTTTCCAGTGATAGATTCCGATGGACATGGGAAGGTTTACTGTAACCTGTGGACCTTCAACTTGACGACGAAACACAGATATTGCGTCGGAATTGAATACAAATCGGCACCATGCCGACTTCTGTCCGGGAGAGTTATGCCTCTATCTGTTTGTGCTTTGATTCTTTGCTGGGATTCCAGTAATAGATTCCGACGGACATGGAAAGGTTTACTGTAACCTGTGGACCCTCAACCTGACGAAGAAACACAGATATTGCGTCGGAATTGAATACAACAGGCACAATGACGACATCTGTCCGGGAGAGTAATCCTTCTAACTGTCAGAATTTTAATTCTTTCCTGGGTTCCCAGTAATAGACTCCGATGGACATGGGATGGTTTACTGTAACCTGTGGACCTTCGACTTGACGAAGAAGCACATATATTGCGTCGGAATTGAATACAACAGGCACCATGCCGACTTCTGTCCGGGAGAGTAATGCTTCTATCTGTCTGTGCTTTGATTCTTTGCTGGGATTCCAGTAATAGATTCCGATGGACATGGGAAGGTTTACTGTAACCTGAGGACATTCAACTTGACGAAGAAACACAGATATTGCGTCGGAATTGAATATAACAGGGACCATGCCGACTTCTGTCCGGGAAAGTAATGCCTCTATCTGTCTGTGCTTTGATTCTTTGCTGGGATTCCAGTAATAGATTCCGATGGACATGGGAATGTTTACTGTAACCTGTGCACATACAACTTGACGTTGGAACACAGAAATTGCGTCGGAATTGAATACATCAGGCACCATGCCGACTTGTGTCCGCGAGAGCAATGCATTCATCTGTCTGTGCTTTGATTTTTTTCCTGGGATTCCAGTAATTGATTCCGATCGACATGGGAAGATTTACTGTAACCAGAGGACCTTCAACTTGACGAATAAACACAGATATTGCGTCGGAATTGAATACAACAGGCACCATGCCGAATTCTGTAAGGGAGAGTAATGCTTCTGTCTGTCTGTGCTGGGAATCCAGTAATAGATTCCAAGGGACATGGGAAGGTTTACTGTAACCTGTGGACCTTCAACTTGACGATGAAACACTGATATTGCGTCGGAATTGAATACAACAGGCACAATGACGGCATCTGTCCGGGAGAGTAATCCTTCTAACTGTCAGAGTTTTAATTCTTCCCTGGGATTCCAGTAATAGACTCCGATGGACATGGGATTGTTTACTGTAACCTGTGGTCCTTCAACTTGACGAAGATACACAGATATTGCGTCGAAATTGATTACAAATGGCACCGTACCGACTTCTGTCCGGGAGAGTAATGCTTCTATCTGTCTGTGCTTTGATTCTTTGCTGGGATTCCACTAATAGATTCCGATGGACATGGGAAGGTTTACTGTAACCTGTGGACCTTCAACTTGACGATGAAACACAGAAATTGCGTCGGAATTGAATACAACAGGCACAATGACGATATCTGTCCGGGAGAGTAATCCTTCTAACTGTCAGAACTTTAATTCTTTCCTGGGATTCCATTAATAGACTCCGATGGACATGGAAAGGTTTACTGTAACCTGTGGACCTTCAACTTGACGAAGAAACACAGATATTGCGTCGGAATTGAATACAACAGGCACCATGCCGACTTCTGTCCGGGAGAGTAATGCTTCTATCTGTCTGTGCTTTGATTCTTTGCTGGGATTCCAGTAATAGATTCCGATGGACATGGGAAGGTTTACTGTAACCTGTGGACCTTCAACTTGACGTAGAAACACAGATATTGCGTCGGAATTGAATACAACAGGCACCATGCCGACTTCTGTCCGGGAGAGTAATGCTTCTATCTGTCTGTGATTTGATTCTTTGCTGGGTTTCCAGTGATAGATTCCGATGGACATGGGAAGGTTTACTGTAACCTGTGGACCTTCAACTTGACGACGAAACACAGATATCGCGTCGGAATTGAATACAACAGGCACAATGACGACATCTGTCCGGGAGAGTAATCCTTCTAACTGTCAGAATTTTAATTCTTTCCTGGGATTCCATTAATAGACTCCGATGGACATGGGAAGGTTTACTGTAACCTGTGGACCTTCAACTTGACGAAGAAACACAGATATTGCGTCGGAATTGACTACAAATGGCACCGTGCCGACTTCTGTCCGGGAGAGTAATGCTTCTATCTGTCTGTGCTTTGATTCTTTGCTGGGATTCCACTAATAGATTCCGATGGACATGGGAAGGTTTACTGTAACCTGTGGACCTTCAACTTGACGACGAAACACAGACATTGCGTCGGAATTGAATACAACAGGCACAAAGACGACATCTGTCCGGGAGAGTAATCCTTCTAACTTTCAGAATTTTAATTCTTTCCTGGGATTCCATTAATAGACTCCGATGGACATGGGAAGGTTTACTGTAACCTGTGGACCTTCAACTTGACGAAGAAACACAGATATTGCGTCGGAATTGAATACAACAGGCATCATGCCGACTTCTGTCCGGGAGAGTAATGCTTCTATCTGTCTGTGCTTTGATTCTTTGCTGGGATTCCAGTAATAGATTCCGATGGACATGGGAAGGTTTACTGTAACCTGAGGACATTCAACTTGACGAAGAAACACAGATATTGCGGTCGGAATTGAATACAACCGGCACCATGCCGACTTCTATCCGGGAGAGTAATGCTTCTATCTGTCTGTGATTTGATTCTTTGCTGGGTTTCCAGTGATAGATTCCGATGGACATGGGAAGGTTTACTGTAACCTGTGGACCTTCAACTTGACGACGAAACACAGATATTGCGTCGGAATTGAATACAACAGGCACCATGCCGACTTCTGTCCGGGAGAGTTATGCCTCTATCTGTTTGTGCTTTGATTCTTTGCTGGGATTCCAGTAATAGATTCCGATGGACATGGAAAGGTTTACTGTAACCTGTGGACCTTCAACCTGACGAAGAAACACAGATATTGCGTCGGAATTGAATACAACAGGCACAATGACGACATCTGTCCGGGAGAGTAATCCTTCTAACTGTCAGAATTTTAATTCTTTCCTGGGTTCCCAGTAATAGACTCCGATGGACATGGGATGGTTTACTGTAACCTGTGGACCTTCAACTTGACGAAGAAGCACAGATATTGCGTCAAAATTGAATACAACAAGCACCATGCCGACTTCTGTCCGGGAGAGTAATGCTTCCATCTGTCTGTGCTTTGATTCTTTGCTGGGATTCCACTAATAGATTCCGATGGACATGGGAAGGTTTACTGTAACCTGAGGACATTCAACTTGACGGAGAAACACAGATATTGCGTCGGAATGGAATACAACAGGGACCATGCCGACTTCTGTCCGGGAAAGTAATGCTTCTATCTGTCTGTGCTTTGATTCTTTGCTGGGATTCCAGTAATAGATTCCGATGGACATGGGAATGTTTACTGTAACCTGTGCACATTCAACTTGACGTTGAAACACAGAAATTGCGTCGGAATTGAATACATCAGGCACCATGCCGACTTGTGTCCGCGAGAGCAATGCATTCATCTGTCTGTGCTTTGATTCTTTCCTGGGATTCCTGTAATAGATTCCGATCGACATGGGAAGATTTACTGTAACCAGAGGACCTTCAACTTGACGAAGAAACACAGATATTGCGTCGGAATTGAATGCAACAGGCACCATGCCGACTTCTGTCCGGGAGAGTAGTGCTTCTATTTGTCTGTGCTTTGAATCTTTGCTGGGATTCCAGTAATAGATTCCGATGGACATGGGAAGGTTTACTGTAACCTGTGGACCTTCAACTTGACGATGAAACACAGAAATTGCGTCGGAATTGAATACAACAGGCACAATGACGACATCTGTCCGGGAGAGTAATCCTTCTAACTGTCAGAATTTTAATTCTTTCCTGGGATTCCATTAATAGACTCCGATGGACATGGGAAGGTTTACTGTAACCTGTGGACGTTCAACTTGACGAAGAAACACAGATATTGCGTCGGAATTGATTACAAATGGCACCGTGCCGACTTCTGTCCGGGAGAGTTATGCTTCTATCTGTCTGTGCTTTGATTCTTTGCTGGGATTCCACTAATAGATTCCGATGGACATGGGAAGGTTTACTGTAACCTGTGGACCTTCAACTTGACGATGAAACACAGAAATTGCGTCGGAATTGAATACAACAGGCACAATGACGACATCTGTCCGGGAGAGTAATCCTTCTAACTGTCAGAATTTTAATTCTTTCCTGGGATTCCATTAATAGACTCCGATGGACATGGGAAGGTTTACTGTAACCTGTGGACCTTCAACTTGACGAAGAAACACAGATATTGCGTCGGAATTGAATACAACAGGCATCATGCCGACTTCTGTCCGGGAGAGTAATGCTTCTATCTGTCTGTGCTTTAATTCTTTGCTGGGATTCCAGTAATCGATTCCGATGGACATGGGAAGGTTTACTGTACCTGAGGACATTCAACTTGACGAAGAAACACAGATATTGCGTCGGAATTGAATACAACAGGCACCATGCCGACTTCTGTCCGGGAGAGTACTGCTTCTATCTGTCTGTGATTTGATTCTTTGCTGGGTTTCCAGTGATAGATTCCGATGGACATGGGAAGGTTTACTGTAACCTGTGGACCTTCAACTTGACGACGAAACACAGATATTGCGTCGGAATTCAATACAACAGGCACCATGCCGACTTCTGTCCGGGAGAGTTATGCCTCTATCTGTTTGTGCTTTGATTCTTTGCTGGGATTCCAGTAATATATTCCGATGGACATGGAAAGGTTTACTGTAACCTGTGGACCTTCAACCTGACGAAGAAACACAGATATTGCGTCGGAATTGAATACAACAGGCACAATGACGACATCTGTCCGGGAGAGTAATCCTTCTAACTGTCAGAATTTTAATTCTTTCCTGGGTTCCCAGTAATAGACTCCGATGGACATGGGATGGTTTACTGTAACCTGTGGACCTTCAACTTGACGAAGAAGCACAGATATTGCGTCAAAATTGAATACAACAAGCACCATGCCGACTTCTGTCCGGGAGAGTAATGCTTCCATCTGTCTGTGCTTTGATTCTTTGCTGGGATTCCAGTAATAGATTCCGATGGACATGGGAAGGTTTACTGTAACCTGAGGACATTCAACTTGACGGAGAAACACAGATATTGCGTCGGAATGGAATACAACGGGGAGCATGCCGACTTCTGTCCGGGAAAGTAATGCTTCTATCTGTCTGTGCTTTGATTCTTTGCTGGGATTCCAGTAATAGATTCCGATGGACATGGGAATGTTTACTGTACCTGAGGACATTCAACTTGACGAAGAAACACAGATATTGCGTCGGAATTGAATACAACAGGCACCATGCCGACTTCTGTCCGGGAGAGTAATGCTTCTATCTGTCTGTGATTTGATTCTTTGCTGGGTTTCCAGTGATAGATTCCGATGGACATGGGAAGGTTTACTGTAACCTGTGGACCTTCAACTTGACGACGAAACACAGATATTGCGTCGGAATTCAATACAACAGGCACCATGCCGACTTCTGTCCGGGAGAGTTATGCCTCTATCTGTTTGTGCTTTGATTCTTTGCTGGGATTCCAGTAATAGATTCCGATGGACATGGAAAGGTTTACTGTAACCTGTGGACCTTCAACCTGACGAAGAAACACAGATATTGCGTCGGAATTGAATACAACAGGCACAATGACGACATCTGTCCGGGAGAGTAATCCTTTTAACTGTCAGAATTTTAATTCTTTCCTGGGTTCCCAGTAATAGACTCCGATGGACATGGGATGGTTTACTGTAACCTGTGGACCTTCAACTTGACGAAGAGGCACAGATATTGCGTCGGAATTGAATACAACAGGCACCATGCCGACTTCTGTCCGGGAGAGTAATGCTTCTATTTGTCTGTGCTTTGATTCTTTGCTGGGATTCCAGTAATAGATTCCGATGGACATCGCAAGGTTTACTGTAACCTGTGGACCTTCAACTTCACGATGAAACACAGAAATTGCGTCGGAATTGTATACAACTGGCACAGTGACGACATCTGTCCGGGAGAGTAATCCTACTAACTGTCAGACTTTTAATTTTTTCCTGGGATTCCAGTAATAGACTCCGATGGACATGGGAAGTTTTACTGTAACCTGTGGACCTTCAACTTGACGAAGAAACACAGATATTGCGTCGGAATTGAATACAACAGGCACCATGCCGACTTCTGTCCGGGAGAGTAATGCTTCTATCTGTCTGTGCTTTGTTTTTTGCTGGGATTCCAGTAATAGATTCCGATGGACATGGGAAGGTTTACTGTAACCTGTGGACCTTCAACTTGACAATGAAACACAGAAATTGCGTCGGAATTGATACAACAGGCACAATGACGACATCTGCCCGGGAGAGTAATCCTCCTAACTGTCAGAATTTTAATTCTTTCCTGGGATTCCAGTAATTGACTCCGATGGACATGGGAAGGTTTACGGTAACCTATGGACCTTCAACTTGACGAAGAAGCACAGATATTTCGTCGGAATTGAATAGAACAGGCACCATGCCGAATTCTGTAAGGGAGAGTAATGCTTCTATCTGTCTGTGCTTTGATTCTTTGCTGGGATTCCAGTAATAGATTCCAAGGGACATGGGAAGGTTTACTGTAACCTGTGGACCTTCAACTTGACGAAGAAACACAGATATTGCGTCGGAATTGATTACAAATGGCACCGTGCCGACTTCTGTCCGGGAGAGTAATGCTTCTATCTGTCTGTGCTTTGATTCTTTGCTGGGATTCCACTAATAGGTTCCGATGGACATGGGAAGGTTTACTGTAACCTGTGGACCTTCAACTTGACGATGAAACACAGAAATTGCGACGGAATTGAATACAACAGGCACAATGACGACATCTGTCCGGGAGAGTAATCCTTCTAACTGTCAGAATTTTAATTCTTTCCTGGGATTCCATTAATAGACTCCGATGGACATGGGAAGGGTTACTGTAACCTGTGGACCTTCAAATTGACGAAGAAACACAGATATTGCGTCGGAATTGAATACAACAGGCATCATGCCGACTTCTGTCCGGGAGAGTAATGCTTCTATCTGTCTGTGCTTTGATTCTTTGCTGGGATTCCAGTAATAGATTCCGATGGACATGGGAAGGTTTACTGTAACCTGTGGACATTCAACTTGACGAAGAAACACAGATATTGCGTCGGAATTGAATACATCAGGCACCATGCCGACTTCTGTCCGGGAGAGTAATGCTTCTATCTGTCTGTGATTTGATTCTTTGCTGGGTTTCCAGTGATAGATTCCGATGGACATGGGAAGGTTTACTGTAACCTGTGGACCTTCAACTTGACGACGAAACACAGATATTGCGTCGGAATTCAATACAACAGGCACCATGCCGACCTCTGTCCGGGAGAGTTATGCCTCTATCTGTTTGTGCTTTGATTCTTTGCTGGGATTCCAATAATAGATTCCGATGGACATGGAAAGGTTTACTGTAACCTGTGGACCTTCAACCTGACGAAGAAACACAGAGATTGCGTCGGAATTGAATACAACAGGCACAATGACGACATCTGTCCGGGAGAGTAATCCTTCTAACTGTCAGAATTTTAATTCTTTCCTGGGTTCCCAGTAAAAGACTCCGATGGACATGGGATGATTTACTGTAACCTGTGGACCTTCAACTTGACGAAGAAGCACAGATATTGCGTCGGAATTGAATACAGCAGGGACCGTGCCGACTTCTGTCCGGGAAAGTAATGCTTCTATCTGTCTGTGCTTTGATTCTCTGCTGGGATTCCAGTAATAGATTCCGATGGACATGGGAATATTTTCTGTAACCTGTGCACATTCAACTTGACGTTGAAACACAGAAATTGCGTCGGAATTGAATACATCAGGGACCATGCCGACTTGTGTCCGCGAGAGCAATGCATTCATCTGTCTGTGCTTTGATTCTTTCGTGGGATTCCTGTAATAGATTCCGATCGACATGGGAAGATTTACTGTAACCAGAGGACCTTCAACTTGACGAAGAAACACAGATATTGCGTCGGAATTGAATGCAACAGGCACCATGCCGACTTCTGTCCGGGGGAGTAATCCTACTATTTGTCTGTGCTCTGATTCTTCGCTGGGATTCCAGTAATAGATTCCGATGGACATGGCAAGGTTTACTGTAACCTGTGGACCTTCAACTTGACGATGAAACACAGAAATTGCGTCGGAATTGAATACAACAGGCACAGTGACGACATCTGTCCGGGAGAGTAATCCTTCTAACTGTCAGAATTTTAATTTTTTCCTGGGATTCCAGTTATAGACTCCGATGGACATGGGAAGTTTTACTGTAACCTGTGGACCTTCAACTTGACGAAGAAACACAGATATTGCGTCGGAATTGAATACAACAGGCACCATGCCGACTTCTGTCCGGAAGAGTAATGCTTCCATCTGTCTGTGCTTTGATTCTTTGCTGGGATTCCAGTAATAGATTCCGATGGACATGGGAAGGTTTACTGTAACCTGTGGACCTTCAACTAGACGATGAAACACAGAAATTGCGTCGGAATTGAATACAACAGGCACAATGACAACATCTGTCCGGGAGAGTAATCCTTCTACTGTCAGAATTTTAATTCTTTCCTGGGATTCCATTAATAGACTCCGATGGACATGGGAAGGTTTACTGTAACCTGTGGACCTTCAACTTGACGAAGCAACACAGATATTGCGTCGGAATTCAATACAACAGGCACCATGCCGACTTCTGTCAGGGAGAGTAATGCTTCTATCTGTCTGTGCTTTGATTCTTTGCTGGGATTCCAGTAATAGATTCCGATGGACATGGGAAGGTTTACTGTAACCTGAGGACATTCAACGTGACGAAGAAACACAGAAATTGCGTCGGAATTGAATACAACAGGCACCATGCCGACTTCTGTCCGGGAGAGTAATGCTTCTATCTGTCTTTGATTTGATTCTTTGCTGGGTTTCCAGTGATAGATTCCGATGGACATGGGAAGGTTTACTGTAACCTGTGGACCTTCAACTTGACGACGAAACACAGATATTGCGTCGGAATTGAATACAACAGGCACCATGCCGACTTCTGTCCGGGAGAGTAATGCTTCTATATGTCTGTGCTTTGATTCATTCCTGGGATTCCAGTAATAGACTCCGATGCACATGGGAAGGTTTACTGTAACCTGTGGACCTTCAACTTGACGATGAAACACAGAAGTTTTGGCGGAATTCAATTCAACAGGCACCATGCAGACTTGTGTTCGGGAGAGCAATGCATTCATCTGTCTGTGCTTTGATTCTTTGCTGGGATTCCAGTAATAGATTCCGATGGACATGGGAAGGTTTACTGTAACCTGTGGACCTTCAACTTGAAAAAGAAACATAGATATTGCGTCGGAATTGAATACAACAGGCACCATGCCGACTTCTGTACGGGAGAGTAATCCTTCTGTCAGAATTTTAATTTTTTCGTGGGATTCCAGTAATAGACTCCGATGGACATGGGAAGGTTTACTGTAACCTGTGGACCTTCAACTTGACGAAGTAACACAGATATTGCGTCGGAATTGAATACAACAGGCACCATGCCGACTTCTGTCCGGGAGAGTAATGCTTCTATCTGTCTGTGCTTTGATTCTTTGCTGGGATTCCAGTAATAGATTCCAAGGGACATGGGAAGGTTTACTGTAACCTGTCTACCTTCAACTTGACGATGAAACACAGAAATTTCGTCGGAATTGAATACAACAGGCACAGTGACGACATATGTCCGGGAGTGTAATCCTTCTAACTGTCAGAATTTTAATTTTTTCCTGGGATTCCAGTAATACACTCCGATGGACATGGGAAGTTTTACTGTAACCTGTGGACCTTCAACTTGACGAAGAAACACAGATATTGCGTCGGAATTGAATACAACAGGCATCATGCCGACTTCTGTCCGGGAGAGTAATGCTTCTATCTGTCTGTGCTTTGATTCTTTGCTGGGATTCCAGTAATAGATTCCGATGGACATGGTTAGGTTTACTGTAACCTGAGGACATTCAACTTGACGAAGAAACACAGATATTGGCTCGGAATTGAATACAACAGGCACCATGCCGACTTCTGTCCGGGAGAGTAATGCTTCTATCTGTCTGTGATTTGATTCTTTGCTGGGTTTCCAGTGATAGATTCCGATGGACATGGGAAGGTTTACTGTAACCTGTGGACCTTCAACTTGACTACGAAACACAGATATTGCGTCGGAATTCAATACAACAGGCACCATGCCGACTTCTGTCCGGGAGAGTTATGCCTCTATCTGTTTGTGCTTTGATTCTTTGCTGGGATTCCAGTAATAGATTCCGATGGACATGGAAAGGTTTACTGTAACCTGTGGACCTTCAACGTGACGAAGAAACACAGATATTGCGTCGGAATTGAATACAACAGGGACAATGACGACATCTGTCCGGGAGAGTAATCCTTCTAACTGTCAGAATTTTAATTCTTTCCTGGGTTCCCAGTAATAGACTCCGATGGACATGGGATGATTTACTGTAACCTGTGGACCTTCAACTTAACGAAGAAGCACAGATATTGCGTCGGAATTGAATACAACAGGCACCATGCCGACTTCTGTCCGGGAGAGTAATGCTTCTATCTGTCTGTGCTTTGATTCTTTGCTGGGATTCCAGTAATAGATTCCGATGGACATGGGAAGGTTTACTGTAACCTGAGGACATTCAACTTGACGAAGAAACACAGATATTGCGTCGGAATGGAATACAGTATGGACCGTGCCGACTTCTGTCCGGGAAAGTAATGCTTCTATCTGTCTGTGCTTTGATTCTTTGCTGGGATTCCAGTAATAGATTCCGATGGACATGGGAATATTTTCTGTGACCTGTGCACATTCAACTTGACGTTGAAACACCGAAATTGCGTCGGAATTGAATACATCAGGCACCATGCCGACTTGTGTCCGCGAGAGCAATGCATTCATCTGTCTGTGCTTTGATTCTTTCGTGGGATTCCTGTAATAGATTCCGATCGACATGGGAAGATTTACTGTAACCAGAGGACCTTCAACTTGACGAAGAAACACAGATATTGCGTCGGAATTGAATGCAACAGGCACCATGCCGACTTCTGTCCGGGAGAGTAATGCTTCTATTTGTCTGTGCTTTGATTCTTTGCTGGGATTCCAGTAATAGATTCCGATGGACATGGCATGGTTTACTGTAACCTGCGGACCTTCAACTTGACGATGAAACACAGAAATTGCGTCGGAATTGAATACAACAGGCACAGTGACGACATCTGTCCGGGAGAGTAATCCTTCTAACTGTCAGAACTTTAATTTTTTCCTGGGATTCCAGTAATACACTCCGATGGGCATGGGAAGTTTTACTGTAACCTGTGGACCTTCAACTTGACTAAGAAACACAGATATTGCGTCGGAATTGAATACAACAGGCACCATGCCGACTTCTGTCCGGGAGAGTAATGCTTCTATCTGTCTGTGATTTGATTCTTTGCTGGGTTTCCAGTGATAGATTCCGATGGACATGGGAAGGTTTACTGTAACCTGTGGACCTTCAACTTAACGACGAAACACAGATATTGCGTCGGAATTGAATACAACAGGCACCATGCCGACTTCTGTCCGGGAGAGTAATGCTTCTATATGTCTGTGCTTTGATTCTTTGCTGGGATTCCAGTAATAGACTCCGATGCACATGGGAAGGTTTACTGTAACCCGTTGACCTTCAACTTGACGATGAAACACAGAAGTTTTGGCGGAATTCAATTCAACAGGCACCATGCCGACTTGTGTCCGTTAGAGCAATGCATTCATCTGTCTGTGCTTTTATTCTTTGCTGGGATTCCAGTAATAGATTCCGATGGACATGGGAAGGTTTACTGTAACCTGTGGACCTTCAACTTGACGAAAAAACATAGATATTGCGTCGGAATTGAATACAACAGGCACCATGCCGACTTCTGTACGGGAGAGTAATCCTTCTAACTGTCAGAATTTTAATTTTTTCGTGGGATTCCAGTAATAGACTCCGATGGACATGGGAAGGTTTACTGTAACCTGTGGACCTTCAACTTGACGAAGAAACACAGATATTGCGTCGGAATTGAATACAACAGGCACCATGCCGACATCTGTCCGGGAGAGTAATGCTTCTATCTCTCTGTGCTTTGATTCTTTGCTGGGATTCCACTAATAGATTCCGATGGACATGGGAAGGTTTACTGTAACCTGTGGACCTTCAACTTGACGATGAAACACAGAAATTGCGTCGGAATTGAATACAACAGGCACAATGACGACATTTGTCCGGGAGAGTAATCCTTCTAACTGTCAGAATTTCAATTATTTCCTGGGATTCCAGTAATAGACTCCGATGGACATGGGAAGGTTTACTGTAAATTGTGGCCCTTCAACTTGACGAAGAAACACAGATATTGCTTCGGAATTGAATACAACTGGCACCATGCCGACTTCTGTCCGCGAGAGTAATGCTTCTATCTGTCTGTGCTTTGATTCTTTGCTGGGATTCCAGTAATAGATTTCGATGGACATGGGAAGGTTTACTGTAACCTGTGGACATTCAACTTGACGAAGAAACACAGAAATTGCGTCGGAATTGAATACAACTGGCACAATGCCGACTTGTGTCCGGGAGAGCAATGCTTTTATCTGTCTGTGCTTTGATTCCTTCCTGGGATTCCAGTAATTCCGATCGTCATGGGAAGATTTACTGTAACCTGTGGACCTTCAATGTGACGAAGAAACACAGATATTGCGTCGGAATTGAATACAACAGGCACCATGCCGACTTCTGTAAGAGAGAGTAATGCTTCTATCTGTCGGTGCTTTAATTCTTTGCTGGGATTCCAGTAATAGATTCCAAGGGACATGGGAAGGTCTCCTGTAACGTGTGGACCTTCAACTTCACGATGAAACACAGATATTGCGTCGGAATTGAATACAACAGGCACAATGACGGCATCTGTCCGGGAGAGTAATCCTTCTAACTGTCAGAATTCTAATTCTTTCCTGGGATTCCAGTAATAGACTACGATGGACATGCTAAGGTTTACTGTAACCTGTGGACCTTCAACTTGACGAAGAAACACAGATATTGCGTCGGAATTGATTACAACAGGCACCATGCCGACTTCTGTCCCTGAGAGTAATGCTTCTATCTGTCTGTGCTTTGATTCTTTGCTGGGATTCCAGTAATAGATTCCGATGCACATGGGAAGGTTTACTGTAACCTGTGGACCTTCAACTTGACGATGAAACACTGAAATTGCGTCGGAATTGAATACAACAGGCACAATGACGACATCTGTCCGGGAGAGTAATCCTTCTAACTGTCAGAATTTTTATTCTTTCCTGGGATTCCAGTAATAGACTCCTATGGACATGGGAAGGTTTACTGTAACCTGTGGACCTTCAACTTGACGAAGAAACACAGATATTGCGTCGGAATTGAATACAACAGGCACCATGCCGACTTCTGTCCGGGAGAGTAATGCTTCTATCTGTCTGTGCTTTGATTCTTTGCTGGGATTCCACTAATAGATTCCGATGGACATGGGAAGGTTTACTGTAAAATGTGGACCTTCAAAGTGACGATGAAACACAGAAATTGCCCCGGAATTAAATACAACAGGCACAATGACGACATTTGTCCGGGAGAGTAATCCTTCTAACTGTCAGAATTTTTATTCTTTCCTGGGATTCCAGTAATAGACTCCTATGGACATGGGAAGGTTTACTGTAACCTGTGGACCTTCAACTTGACGAAGAAACACAGATATTGCGTCGGAATTGAATACAACAGGCACCATGCCGACTTCTGTCCGGGAGAGTAATGCTTCTATCTGTCTGTGCTTTGATTCTTTGCTGGGATTCCACTAATAGATTCCGATGGACATGGGAAGGTTTACTGTAACCTGTGGACCTTCAAAGTGACGATGAAACACAGAAATTGCCCCGGAATTAAATACAACAGGCACAATGACGACATTTGTCCGGGAGAGTAATCCTTCTGACTGTCAGAAATTTAATTATTTCCTGGGATTCCAGTAATAGACTCCGATGGACATGGGAAGGTTTACTGTAACCTGTGCACCTTCAACTTGACGAAGAAACACAGATATTGCTTCGGAATTGAATACAACTGGCACCATGGCGACTTCTGTCCGGAAGAGTAATGCTTCTATCTGTCTGTGATTTGATTCTTTGCTGGGATTCCAGTAATAGATTCCGATGGACATGGGAAGGTTTACTGTAACCTCTGGACATTCAACTTGACGATGAAACACAGAAATTGCGTCGGAATTGAATACAACTGGCACAATGCCGACTTGTGTCCGGGAGAGCATTGCTTTTATCTGTCTGTGCTTTGATTCCTTCCTGGGATTCTAGTAATAGATTCTGATCGACATGGGAAGGTTTACTGTACCCTGTGGACCTTCAATGTGACGAAGAAACACAGATATTGCGTCGGAATTGAATACAACAGGCACCATGCCGACTTCTGTTAGGGAGAGTAATGCTTCTATCTGTCTGTGCTTTGATTCTTTGCTGGGATTCCAGTAATAGATTCCAAGGGACATGGTAAGGTTTCCTGTAACCTGTGGACCTTCAACTTGACGATGAAACACAGATATTGCGTCGGAATTGAATACAACAGGCACAATGACGGCATCTGTCCGGGAGAGTAATCCTTCTAACTGTCAGAATTCTATTTCTTTCCTGGGATTCCAGTAATAGACTCCGATGGACATGGGAATGTTTACTGTAACCTGTGGACCTTCAACTTGACGAAGAAACACAGATATTGCGTCGGAATAGATTACAACAGGCACCATGCCGACTTCTGTCCGGGAGAGTAATGCTTCTACCTTTCTGTGCTTTGATTCTTTGCTGGGATTCCAGTAATAGATTCCGATGGACATGCGAAGGTTTACTGTAACCTTTGGACATTCAACTTGAGGATGAAACACAGAAATTGCGTCGGAATTGAATACAACAGGCACAATGACGACATCTGTGCGGGAGAGGAATCCTTCTAACTGTCAGAATTTTAATTCTTTCCTGGGATTCCAGGAATAGACCCCGATGGACATGGGAAGGTTTACTGTAACCTTTGGACCTTCAACTTGACGAAGAAACACAGATATTGCTTCGGAATTGAATACAACTGGCACCATGCCGACTTCTGTCCGCGAGAGTAATGCTTCTATCTGTCTGTGCTTTGATTCTTTGCTGGGATTCCAGTAATAGATTTCGATGGACATGGGAAGGTTTACTGTAACCTGTGGACATTCAACTTGACGATGAAACACAGAAATTGCGTCGGAATTGAATACAACTGGCACAATGCCGACTTGTGTCCGGGAGAGCAATGCTTTTATCTGTCTGTGCTTTGATTCCTTCCTGGGATTCCAGTAATTCCGATCGTCATGGGAAGATTTACTGTAACCTGTGGACCTTCAATGTGACGAAGACACACAGATATTGCGTCGGAATTGAATACAACAGGCACCATGCCGACTTCTGTAAGAGAGAGTAATGCTTCCATCTGTCGGTGCTTTAATTCTTTGCTGGGATTCCAGTAATAGATTCCAAGGGACATGGGGAGGTCTCCTGTAACCTGTGGACCTTCAAAGTGACGATGAAACACAGAAATTGCGCCGGAATTTAATACAACAGGCACAATGACGACATTTGTCCGGGAGAGTAATCCTTCTGACTGTCAGAAATTTAATTATTTCCTGGGATTCCAGTAATAGACTCCCATGGACATGGGCAGGTTTACTGTAACCTGTGCACCTTCAACTTGACGAAGAAACACAGATATTGCTTCGGAATTGAATACAACTGGCACCATGGCGACTTCTGTCCGGAAGAGTAATGCTTCTATCTGTCTGTGATTTGATTCTTTGCTGGGATTCCAGTAATAGATTCCGATGGACATGGGAAGGTTTACTGTAACCTCTGGACATTCAACTTGACGATGAAACACAGAAATTGCGTCGGAATTGAATACAACTGGCACAATGCCGACTTGTGTCCGGGAGAGCAATGCTTTTATCTGTCTGTGCTTTGATTCCTTCCTGGGATTCCAGTAATAGATTCTGATCGACATGGGAAGGTTTACTGTACCCTGTGGACCTTCAATGTGACGACGAAACACAGATATTGTGTCGGAATTGAATACAACTGGCACCATGGCGACTTCTGTCCGGAAGAGCAATGCTTTTATCTGTCTGTGCTTTGATTCCTTCCTAGGAATCCAGTAATTCCGATCGACATGGGAAGATTTACTGCAACCTGTGGACCTTCAATGTGACGAAGAAACACAGATATTGCGTCGGAATTGAATGCAACAGGCACCATGCCGACTTCTGTAAGGGAGAGTAATGCATCTATCTGTCTGTGCTTTGATTCTTTGCTGGGATTCCAGTAATAGATTCCAAGGGACATGGGAAGGTTTCCTGTAACCTGTGGACCTTCAACTTGACGATGAAACACAGATATTGCGTCGGAATTGAATACAACAGGCACAATGACGGTATCTGTCCGGGAGAGTAATGCTTCTATCTGTCTGTGCTTTGATTCTTTGCTGGGATTCCAGTAATAGATTACGAAGGACATGGGAAGGTTTACTGTAACCTGTGGATCTCCAACTTGACGAAGAAACACAGATATTGCGTCGGAATTGATAACAACAGGCACCATGACGACTTCTGTCCATGAGAGTAATGCTTCTATCTGTCTGTGTTTTGATTCTTTGCTGGGATTCCAGTAATAGATTCCGATGGACATGGGAAGGTTTACTGTAACCTGTGGACCTTCAACTTGACGATGAAACACAGAAATTGCGTCGGAATTGAATAGAACAGGCACCATGCCGAATTTTGCAAGGGAGAGTAATGCTTCTATCTGTCTGTGCTTTGATTATTTGCTGGGATTCCAGTAATAGATTCCAAGGGACATGGGAAGGTTTACTGTAACCTGTGGACTTTCAACTAGACGATGAAACACAGATATTGCGTCGGAATTGAATACCACAGGCACAATGACGGCATCTGTCGGGGGGAGTAATCCTTCTAACTGTCAGAATTTTAATTCTTTCCTGGGATTCCAATAATAGACTCCGATGGACATGGGAAAGTTTACTGTAACCTGTGGACCTTCAACTTGACGAAGAAGCACAGATATTGCGTCGGAATTGAATAGAACAGGCACCATGCCGAATTCTGTAAGGGAGAGTAATGCTTCTATCTGTCTGTGCTTTGATTCTTTGCTGGGATTCCAGTAATAGATTCCAAGGGACATGGGAAGGTTTACTGTAACCTGTGGACCTTCAACTTGACGAGGAAACACAGATATTGCGTCGTAATTGAATACAACAGGCACAATGACGGCATCTGTCCGGGAGAGTAATGCTTCTAACTGTCAGAGTTTTAATTCTTCCCTGGGATTCCAGTAATAGACTCCGATGGACATGGGAAGGTTTACTGTAACCTGTGGACCTTCAACTTGACGAAGAAACACAGATATTGCGTCGGAATTGATTACAAATGGCACCGTACCGACTTCTGTCCGGGAGAGTAATGCTTCTATCTGTCTGTGCTTTGATTCTTTGCTGGGATTCCACTAATAGATTCCGATGGACATGGGAAGGTTTACTGTAACCTGTGGACCTTCAACTTGACGATGAAACACAGAAATTGCGTCGGAATTGAATACAACAGGCACAATGACGACATCTGTCCGGGAGAGTAATCCTTCTATCTGTCAGAATTTTAATTCTTTCCTGGGATTCCATTAATAGACTCCGATGGACATGGGAAGGTTTACTGTAACCTGTGGATCTTCAACTTGACGAAGAAACACAGATATTGAGTCGGAATTGAATACAACAGGCACCATGCCGACTTCTGTCCGGGAGAGTAATGCTTCTATCCTTCTGTGATTTGATTCTTTGCTGGGATTCCAGTAATAGATTCCGATGGACATGGGAAGGTTTACTGTAACCTGAGGACATTCAACGTGACGAAGAAACACAGATATTGCGTCGGAATTGAAAACAACAGGCACCATGCCGACTTCTGTCCGGGAGAGTAATGCTTCTATCTGTCTGTGATTTGATTCTTTGCTGGGTTTCCAGTGATAGATTCCGATGGACATGGGAAGGTTTACTGTAACCTGTGGACCTTCAACTTGACGACGAAACACAGATATTGTGCCGGAATTGAATACAACAGGCACCATGCCGACTTCTGTCCGGGAGAGTAACGCTTCTATATGTCTGTGCTTTGATTCTTTGCAGGGATTCCAGTAATAGACTCCGATGCACATGGGAAGGTTTACTGTAACCTGTGGACCTTCAACTTGACGAAGAAACACAGATATTGCGTCGGAATTGAATACAACAGGCGCCATGCCGACTTCTGTCCGGGAGAGGAATCCTTCTAACTGTCAGAATTTTAATTTTTTCCTGGGATTCCAGTAATAGACTCCGATGGACATGGGAAGGTTTACTGTAACCTGTGGACCTTCAACTTGACGAAGAAACACAGATATTGCGTCGGAATTGAATACAACTGGCACCATGCCGACTTCTGTCCGGGAGAGTAATGCTTGTATCTGTCTGTGCTTTGATTCTTTGCTGGGATTCCAGTAATAAATTCCGATGGACATGGGAAGGTTTACTGTAACCTGTGGACATTCAACTTGACGATGAAACACAAAAATTGCGTCGGAATTGAATACAACAGGCACAATGACGGCATCTGTCCGGGAGAGTAATCCTTCTAACTGTCAGAGTTTTAATTCTTCCCTGGGATTCCAGTAATAGACTCCGATGGACATGGGAAGGTTTACTGTAACCTGTGGACCTTCAACTTGACGAAGAAACACAGATATTGCATCGGAATTGATTACAAATGGCACCGTACCGACTTCTGTCCGGGAGAGTAATGCTTCTATCTGTCTGTGCTTTGATTCTTTGCTGGGATTCCACTAATAGATTCCGATGGACATGGGAAGGTTTACTGTAACTTCTGGACATTCAACTTGACGATGAAACACAGAAATTGCGTCGGAATTGAATACAACTGGCACAGTGCCGACTTGTGTCCGGGAGAGCAATGCTTTTATCTGTCTGTGCTTTGATTCCTTCCTGGGATTCCAGTAATAGATTCTGATCGACATGGGAAGGTTTACTGTACCCTGCGGACCTTCAATGTGACGAAGAAACACAGATATTGCGTCGGAATTGAATACAACAGGCACCATGCCGACTTCTGTTAGGGAGAGTAATGCTTCTATCTGTCTGTGCTTTGATTCTTTGCTGGGATTCCAGTAATAGATTCCAAGGGACATGGTAAGGTTTCCTGTAACCTGTGGACCTTTAACTTGACGATGAAACACAGATATTGCGTCGGAATTGAATACGACAGGCACAATGACGGCATCTGTCCGGGAGAGTAATCCTTCTAACTGTCAGAATTCTATTTCTTTCCTGGGATTCCAGTAATAGACTCCGATGGACATGGGAATGTTTACTGTAACCTGTGGACCTTCAACTTGACGAAGGAACACAGATATTGAGTCGGAATTGATTACAACAGGCACCATGCCGACTTCTGTCCGGGAGAGTAATGCGTCTATCTGTCTGTGCTTTGTTTCTTTGCTGGGATTCCAGTAATAGATTCCGATGGACATGGGAAGGTTTACTGTAACCTTTGGACATTCAACTTGACGATGAAACACAGAAATTGCGTCGGAATTGAATACAACAGGCACAATGACGACATCTGTGCGGGAGAGGAATCCTTCTAACTGTCAGAATTTTAATTCTTTCTTGGGATTCCAGTAATAGACCCCGATGGACATGGGAAGGTTTACTGTAACCTGTGGACCTTCAACTTGACGAAGAAACACAGATATTGCGTCGGAATTGATTACAACAGGCACCATGCCGACTTCTGTCCGGGAGAGTAATGCTTCTATCTGTCTGTGCTTTGATTCTTTGCTGGGATTCCAGTAATAGATTCCGATGGACATGGGAAGGTTTACTGTAACCTATGGACCTTCAACTTGACGGTGAAACACAGAAATTGCGTCGGAATTGAATAGAACAGGCACCATGCCGAATTTTGTAAGGGAGAGTAATGCTTCTATCTGTCTGTGCTTTGATTCTTTGCTGGGATTCCAGTAATAGATTCCAAGGGACATGGGAAGGTTTACTGTAACCTGTGGACTTTCAACTTGACGATGAAACACAGATATTGTGTCGGAATTGAATACCACAGGCACAATAACGGCATCTGTCGGGGAGAGTAATCCTTCTAACTGTCAGAATTTTAATTCTTTCCTGGGATTCCAGTAATAGACTCTGATGGACATGGGAAAGCTTACTGTAAACTGTGGACCTTCAACTTGACGAAGAAGCACAGATATTGCGTCGGAATTGAATAGAATAGGCACCATGCCGAATTCTGTAAGGGAGAGTAATGCTTCTATCTGTCTGTGCTTTGATTCTTTGCTGGGATTCCAGTAATAGATTCCAAGGGACATGGGAAGGTTTACTGTAACCTGTGGACCTTCAACTTGACGAGGAAACACAGATATTGCGTCGGAATTGAATACAACAGGCACAATGACGGCATCTGTCCGGGAGAGTAATCCTTCTAACTGTCAGAGTTTTAATTCTTCCCTGGGATTCCAGTAATAGACTCCGATGGACATGGGAAGGTTTACTGTAACCTGTGGACCTTCAACTTGACGAAGAAACACAGATATTGGGTCGGAATTGATTACAAATGGCACCGTACCGACTTCTGTCCGGGAGAGTAATGCTTCTATCTGTCTGTGCTTTGATTCTTTGCTGGGATTCCACTAATAGATTCCGATGGACATGGGAAGGTTTACTGTAACCTGTGGACCTTCAACTTGACGATGAAACACAGAAATTGCGTCGGAATTGAATACAACAGGCACAATGACGACATCTGTCCGGGAGAGTAATCCTTCTATCTGTCAGAATTTTAATTCTTTCCTGGGATTCCATTAATAGACTCCGATGGACATGGGAAGGTTTACTGTAACCTGTGGACCTTCAACTTGACGAAGAAACACAGATATTGAGTCGGAATTGAATACAACAGGCACCATGCCGACTTCTGTCCGGGAGAGTAATGCTTCTATCTGTCTGTGATTTGATTCTTTGCTGGGATTCCAGTAATAGATTCCGATGGACATGGAAAGGTTTACTGTAACCTGAGGACATTCAACGTGACGAAGAAACACAGATATTGCGTCGGAATTGAATACAACAGGCACCATGCCGACTTCTGTCCGGGAGAGTAATGCTTCTATCTGTCTGTGATTTGATTCTTTGCTGGGTTTCCAGTGATAGATTCCGTTGGACATGGGAAGGTTTACTGTAACCTGTGGACCTTCAACTTGACGACGAAACACAGATATTGCGTCGGAATTGAATACAACAGGCACCATGCCGACTTCTGTCCGGGAGAGTAATGCTTCTATATGTCTGTGCTTTGATTCTTTGCAGGGATTCCAGTAATAGACTCCGATGCACATGGGAAGGTTTACTGTAACCTGTGGACCTTCAACTTGACGATGAAACACAGAAATTGCGTCGGAATTCAATACAACAGCCACCATGCCGACTTGTGTCCGGGAGAGCAATGCATTCATCTGTCTGTGCTTTGATTCTTTGCTGGGATTCCAGTAATAGATTCTGATGGACATGGGAAGGTTTACTGTAACCTGTGGACCTTCAACGTGACGAAGAAACACAGATATTGCGTCGGAATTGAATACAACAGGCACCATGCCGACTTCTGTCCGGGAGAGGAATCCTTCTAACTGTCAGAATTTTAATTTTTTCCTGGGATTCCAGTAATAGACTCCGATGGACATGGGAAGGTTTACTGTAACCTGTGGACCTTCAACTTGACGAAGAAACACAGATATTGCGTCGGAATTGAATACAACTGGCACCATGCCGACTTCTGTCCGGGAGAGTAATGCTTGTATCTGTCTGTGCTTTGATTCTTTGCTGGGATTCCAGTAATAAATTCCGATGGACATGGGAAGGTTTACTGTAACCTGTGGACATTCAACTTGACGATGAAACGCAGACATTGCGTCGGAATTGAATACAACAGGCACAATGACGGCATCTGTCCGGGAGAGTAATCCTTCTAACTGTCAGAGTTTTAATTCTTCCCTGGGATTCCAGTAATAGACTCCGATGGACATGGGAAGGTTTACTGTAACCTCTGGACATTCAACTTGACGATGAAACACAGATATTGCGTCGGAATTGAATACAACAGGCACAATGACGGCATCTGTCCGGGAGAGTAATCCTTCTAACTGTCAGAATTCTATTTCTTTCCTGGGATTCCAGTAATAGACTCCGATGGACATGGGAATGTTTACTGTAACTTGTGGACCTTCAACTTGACGAAGAAACACAGATATTGCGTCGGAATTGATTACAACAGGCACCATGCCGACTTCTGTCCGGGAGAGTAATGCTTCTATCTGTCTGTGCTTTGATTCTTTGCTGGGATTCCAGTAATAGATTGCGATGGACATGGGAAGGTTTACTGTAACCTTTGGACATTCAACTTGACGATGAAACTCAGAAATTGCGTCGGAATTGAATACAACAGGCACAATGCCGACATCTGTGTGGGAGAGGAATCCTTCTAACTGTCAGAATTTTATATCTTTCCTGGGATTCCAGTAATAGACCCCGATGGACATGGGAAGGTTTACTGTAACCTGTGGACCTTCAACTTGACGAAGAAACACAGATATTGCTTCGGAATTGAATACAACTGGCACCATGCCGACTTCTGCCCGGGAGAGTAATGCTTCTATCTGTCTGTGCTTTGATTCTTTGCTGGGATTCCAGTAATAGATTCCGATGGACATGGGAAGGTTTACTGTAACCTGTGGACATTCAACTTGACGATGAAACACAGAAATTGCGTCGGAATAGAAAACAACTGTCACAATGCCGACTTGTGCCCGGGAGAGCAATGCTTTTAACTGTCTGTGCTTTAATTCCTTCCTAGGAATCCAGTAATTCCGATCGACATGGGAAGATTTACTGTAACCTGTGGACCTTCAATGTGACGAAGAAACACAGATATTGCGTCGGAATTGAATACAACAGGCACCATGCCGACTTCTGTAAGGGAGAGTAATGCATCTATCTGTCTGTGCTTTCATTCTTTGCTGGGATTCCAGTAATAGATTCCAAGGGACATGGGAAGGTTTCCTGTAAAATGTGGACCTTCAACTTGACGATGAAACACAGATATTGCGTCGGAATTGAATACAACAGGCACAATGACGGCACCTGTCCGGGAGAGTAATCCTTCTAACTGTCAGAGTTTTAATTCTTCCCTGGGATTCCAGTAATAGACTCCGATGGACATGGGAAGGTTTACGGTAACCTGTGGACCTTCAACTTGACGAAGAAACACAGATATTGCGTCGGAATTGATTACAAATGGCACCGTACCAACTTCTGTCCGGGAGAGTAATGCTTCTATCTCTCTGTGCTTTGATTCTTTGCTGGGATTCCACTAATAGATTCCGATGGACATGGGAAGGTTTACTGTAACCTGTGGACCTTCAACTTGACGATGAAACACAGAAATTGCGTCGGAATTGAATACAACAGGCACAATGACGACATCTGTCCGGGAGAGTAATGCTTCTATATGTCTGTGCTTTTATTCTTTGCAGGGATTCCAGTAATAGACTCCGATGCACATGGGAAGGTTTACTGTAACCTGTGGACCTTCAACTTGACGATGAAACACAGAAATTGCGTCGGAATTCAATACAACAGGCACCATGCCGACTTGTGTCCGGGAGAGCAATGCATTCATCTGTCTGTGCTTTGATTCTTTGCTGGGATTCCAGTAATAGATTCCGATGGACACGGGAAGGTTTACTGTAACCTGTGGACCTTCAACTTGACGAAGAAACACAGATATTGCGTCGGAATTGAATACAACAGGCACCATGCCGACTTCTGTCCGGGAGAGGAATCCTTCTAACTGTCAGAACTTTAATTTTTTCCTGGGATTCCAGTAATAGACTCCGATGGACATGGGAAGGTTTACTGTAACCTGTGGACATTCAACTTGACGAAGAAACACAGATATTGCGTCGGAATTGAATACAACTGGCACCATGCCGACTTCTGTCCGGGAGAGTAATGCTTGTATCTGTCTGTGTTTTGATTCTTTGCTGGGATTCCAGTAATAAATTCCGATGGACATGGGAAGGTTTACTGTAACCTGTGGACATTCAACTTGACGATGAAACACAGAAATTGCGTCGGAATTGAATACAACAGGCACAATGACGGCATCTGTCCGGGAGAGTAATCCTTCTAACTGACAGAGTTTTAATTCTTCCCTGGGATTCCAGTAACAGACTCCAATGGACATGGGAAGGTTTACTGTAACCTGTGGACCTTCAACTTGACGAAAAAACACAGATATTGCATCGGAATTGATTACAAATGGCACCGTACCGACTTCTGTCCGGGAGAGTAATGCTTCTATCTGTCTGTGCTTTGGTTCTTTGCTGGGATTCCACTAATAGATTCCGATGGACATGGGAAGGTTTACTGTAACCTGTGGACCTTCAACTTGACGATGAAACACAGAAATTGCGTCGGAATTGAATACAACAGGCACAATGACGACATCTGTCCGGGAGAGTAATCCTTCTAACTGTCAGAATTTTAATTCTTTCCTGGGATTCCGTTAATAGACTCCGATGGACATGGGAAGGTTTACTGTAACCTGTGGACCTTCAACATGACGAAGAAACACAGATATTGCGTGGGAATTGAATACAACAGGCACCATGCCGACTTCTGACCGGGAGAGTAATGCTTCTATCTGTCTGTGCTTTGATTCTTTGCTGGGATTGCAGTAATAGATTCCGATGGACATGGGAAGGTTTACTGTAACCTGAGGACATTCAACGTGACGAAGAAACACAGATATTGCGTCGGAATTGAATACAACAGGCACCATGCCGACTTCTGTCTGGGAGAGTAATGCTTCTATCTGTCTGTGATTTGATTCTTTACTGGGTTTCCAGTGATAGATTCCGATGGACATGGGAAGGTTTACTGTAACCTGTGGACCTTCAACTTGACGACGAAACACAGATATTGCGTCGGAATTGAATCCAACAGGCACCATGCCGACTTCTGCCCGGGAGAGTAATGCCTCTATATGTCTGTGCTTTGATTCTTTGCTGGGATTCCAGTAATAGACTCCGATGCACATGGGAAGGTATACTGTAACCTGTGGACCTTCAACTTGACGATGAAACACAGAAATTGCGTCGGAATTCAATACAACAGGCACCATGCCGACTTGTGTCCGGGAGAGCAATGCATTCATCTGTCTGTGCTTTGATTCTTTGCTGGGATACCAGTAATAGATTCCGATGGACATGGGGAGGTTTACTGTAACATGTGGACCTTCAACTTGACGATGAAACGCAGAAATTGCGTCGGAATTGAATACAACAGGCACAATGACGACATTTGTCCGGGAGAGTAATCCTTCCAACTGTCAGAATTTCAATTATTTTCTGGGATTCCAGTAATAGACTCCGATGGACATGGGAAGGTTTACTGTAACCTGTGGACCTTCAACTTGACGAAGAAACACAGATATTGCTTCGGAATTTAATACAACTGGCACCATGCCGACTTCTGTCCGCGAGAGTAATGCTTCTATCTGTCTGTGCTTTGATTCTTTGCTGGGATTCCAGTAATAGATTCCGATGGACATGGGAAGGTTTACTATAACCTGTGGACATTCAACTTGACGATGAAACACAGAAATTGCGTCGGAATTGAATACAACCGGCACAATGCCGACTTGTGTCCGGGAGAGCAATGCTTTTATCTGTCTGTGCTTTGATTCCTTCCTGGGATTCCAGTAATTCCGATCGACATGGGAAGATTTACTGTAACCTGTGGACCTTCAATGTGACGAAGAAACACAGATATTGCGTCGGAATTGAATTCAACAGGCACCATGCCGACTTCTGTAAGAGAGAGTAATGCTTCTATCTGTCTGTGCTTTAATTCTTTGCTGGCATTCCAGTAATAGATTCCAAGGGACATGGGAAGGTCTCCTGTAACCTGTGGACCTTCAACTTGACGATGAAACACAGATATTGCGTCGGAATTGAATACAACAGGCACAATGACGGCATCTGTCCGGGAGAGTAATCCTTCTAACTGTCAGAATTCTAATTCTTTCCTGGGATTCCAGTTATAGACTCCGATGGACATGGGAAGGTTTACTGTAACCTGTGGACCTTCAACTTGACGAAGAAACACAGATACTGCGTCGGAATTGATTACAACAGGCACCATGCCGACTTCTGTCCGGGAGAGTAATGCTTCTATCTGTCTGTGCTTTGATTCTTTGCTGGGATTCCAGTAATAGATTCCGATGGACATGGGAAGGTTTACTGTAACCTGTGGACCTTCAACTTGACGATGAAACACTGAAATTGCGTCGGAATTGAATACAACAGGCACAATGACGACATCTGTGCGGGAGAGTAATCCTTCTAACTGTCAGAATTTTTATTCTTTCCTGGGATTCCAGTAATAGACTCCGATGGACATGGGAAGGTTTACTGTAACCTGTGGACCTTCAACTTGACGAAGAAACACAGATATTGCGTCGGAATTGAATACAACAGGCACCATGCCGACTTCTGTCCGGGAGAGTAATGCTTCTATCTGTCTGTGCTTTGATTCTTTGCTGGGATTCCACTAATAGATTCCGATGGACATGGGAAGGTTTACTGTAACCTGTGGACCTTCAACCTGACGATGAAACACAGAAATTGCGCCGGAATTTAATACAACAGGCACAATGACGACATTTGTCAGGGAGAGTAATCCTTCTGACTGCCAGAAATTTAATTATTTCTTGGGATTCCAGTAATAGACTCCGATGGACATGGGAAGGTTTACTGTAACCTGTGGACTTTCAACTTGACGAAGAAACACAGAAATTGCTTCGGAATTGAATACAACTGGCACCATGGCGACTTCTGTCCGGAAGAGTAATGCTTCTATCTGTCTGTGATTTGATTCTTTGCTGGGATTCCAGTAATAGATTCCGATGGACATGGGAAGGTTTACTGTAACCTCTGGACATTCAACTTGACGATGAAACACAGAAATTGCGTCGGAATTGAATACAACTGGCACAATGC
Organism: Schistocerca americana; assembly: GCF_021461395.2. Taxonomy (NCBI): domain Eukaryota; kingdom Metazoa; phylum Arthropoda; class Insecta; order Orthoptera; family Acrididae; genus Schistocerca; species Schistocerca americana. The sequence goes on along the minus strand of NC_060122.1, from coordinate 34,207,379 downwards.
CGACTTGTGTCCGGGAGAGCAATGCTTTTATCTGTCTGTGCTTTGATTCCTTCCTGGGATTCCAGTAATAGATTCTGATCGACATGGGAAGGTTTACTGTACCCTGTGGACCTTCAATGTGGCGAAGAATCACAGATATTGCGTCGGAATTGAATACAACAGGCACCATGCCGACTTCTGTTAGGGAGAGTAATGCTTCTATCTGTCTGTGCTTTGATTCTTTGCTGGGTTTCCAGTAATAGATTCCAAGGGACATGGTAAGGTTTCCTGTAACCTGTGGACCTTCAACTTGACGATGAAACACAGATATTGCGTCGGAATTGAATACAACAGGCACAATGACGGCATCTGTCCGGGAGAGTAATCCTTCTAACTGTCAGAATTCTATTATTTTCCTGGGATTCCAGTAATAGACTCCGATGGACATGGGAATGTTTACTGTAACCTGTGGACCTTCAACTTGACGAAGAAACACAGATATTGCGTCGGAATTGATTACAACAGACACCATGCCGACTTCTGTCCGGGAGAGTAATGCTTCTATCTGTCTGTGCTTTGATTCTTTGCTGGGATTCCAGTAATAGATTCCGATGGACATGGGAAGGTTTACTGCAACCTTTGGACATTCAACTTGACGATGAAACACAGAAATTGCGTCGGAATTGAATACAACAGGCACAATGACGACATCTGTGCGGGAGAGGAATCCTTCTAACTGTCAGAATTTTAATTCTTTCCTGGGATTCCAGTAATAGACCCCGATGGAGATGGGAAGGTTTACTGTAACCTGTGGACCTTCAACTTGACGAAGAAACACAGATATTGCTTCGGAATTGAATACAACTGGCACCATGCCGACTTCAGCCCGGGAGAGTAATGCTTCTATCTGTCTGTGCTTTGATTCTTTGCTGGGATTCCAGTAATAGATTCCGATGGACATGGGAAGGTTTACTGTAACCTGTGGACATTCAACTTGACGATGAAACACAGAAATTGCGTCGGAATAGAAAACAACTGTCACAATGCCGACTTGTGTCCGGGAGAGCAATGCTTTTATCTGTCTGTGCTCTGATTCCTTCCTAGGAATCCAGTAATTCCGATCGACATGGGAAGATTTAATGTAACCTGTGGACCTTCAATGTGACGAAGAAACACAGATATTGCGTGGGAATTGAATACAACAGGCACCATGCCGACTTCTGTAAGGGAGAATATTGCATCTATCTGTCTGTGCTTTGATTCTTTGCTGGGATTCCAGTAATAGATTCCAAGGGACATGGGAAGGTTTCCTGTAACCTGTGGACCTTCAACTTGACGATGAAACACAGAAATTGCGTCGGAATTGAATAGAACAGGCACCATGCCGAATTTTGTAAGGGAGAGTAATGCTTCTATCTGTCTGTGCTTTGATTCTTTGCTGGGAATCCAGTAATAGATTCCAAGGGACATGGGGAAGGTTTACTGTAACCTGTGGACTTTCAACTTAACGATGAAACACAGATATTGCGTCGGAATTGAATACCACAGGCACAATGACGGCATCTGTCGGGGAGAGTAATCCTTCTAACTGTCAGAATTTTAATTCTTTCCTGGGATTCCAGTAATGGACTCCGATGGACATGGGAAAGTTTACTGTAACCTGTGGACCTTCAACTTGACGAAGAAGCACAGATTTTGCGTCGGAATTGAATAGAACAGGCACCATGCCGAATTCTGTAAGGGAGAGTAATGCTTCTATCTGTCTGTGCTTTGATTCTTTGCTGGGATTCCAGTAATAGATTCCAAGCGACATGGGAAGGTTTACTGTAACCTGTGGACCTTCAACTTGACGATGAAACACAGATATTGCGTCGGAATTGAATACAACAGGCACAATGACGGCATCTGTCCGGGAGAGTAATCCTTCTAACTGTCAGAGTTTTAATTCTTCCCTGGGATTCCAGTAATAGACTCCGATGGACATGGGAAGGTTTACTGTAACCTGTGGACCTTCAACTTGACGAAGAAACACAGATATTGCGTCGGAATTGATTACAAATGGCACCGTACCGACTTCTGTCCGGGAGAGTAATGCTTCTATCTGTCTGTGCTTTGTTTCTTTGCTGGGATTCCACTAATAGATTCCGATGAACATGGGAAGGTTTACTGTAACCTGTGGACCTTCAACTTGACGAAGAAACACAGATATTGCGTCGCAATTGAATACAACAGGCACCATGCCGACTTCTGTCCGGGAGAGGAATCCTTCTAACTGTCAGAATTTTAATTTTTTCCTGGGATTCCAGTAATAGACTCCGATGGACATGGGAAGGTTTACTGTAACCTGTGGACCTTCAACTTGACGAAGAAACACAGATATTGCGTCGGAATTGAATACAACAGGCACCATGCCGACTTCTGTCTGGGAGAGTAATGCTTGTATCTGTCTGTGCTCTGATTCTTTGCTGGGATTCCAGTAATAAATTCCGATGGACATGGGAAGGTTTACTGTAACCTGTGGTCATTCAACTTGACGATGAAACACAGAAATTGCGTCGGAATTGAATACAACAGGCACAATGACGGCATCTGTCCGGGAGAGTAATCCTTTTAACTGTCAGAGTTTTAATTCTTCCCTGGGATTCCAGTAATAGACTCCGATGGACATGGGAAGGTTTACTGTAACCTGTGGACCTTCAACTTGACGAAGAAACACAGATATTGCGTCGGAATTGAATACAACAGGCACCATGCCGACTTCTGTCCGGGAGAGTAATGCTTCTATCTGTCTGTGCTTTGATTCTTTGCTGGGATTCCAGTAATAGATTCCGATGGACATGGGAAGGTTTACTGTAACCTGAGGACATTCAACGTGACGAAGAAACACAGATATTGCGTCGGAATTGAATACAACAGGCACCATGCCGACTTCTGTCTGGGAGAGTAATGCTTCTATCTGTCTGTGATTTGATTCTTTGCTGGGTTTCCAGTGATAGATTCCGATGGACATGGGAAGGTTTACTGTAACCTGTGGACCTTCAACTTGACGACGAAACACAGATATTGCGTCGGAATTGAATCCAACAGCCACCATGCCGACTTCTGCCCGGGAGAGTAATGCTTCTATATGTCTGTGCTTTGATTCTTTGCTGGGATTCCAGTAATAGACTCCGATGCACATGGGAAGGTTTACTGTAACCTGTGGACCTTCAACGTGACGATGAAACACAGAAATTGCGTCGGAATTCAATACAACAGGCACCATGCCGACTTGTGTCCGGGAGAGCAATGCATTCATCTGTCTGTGCTTTGATTCTTTGCTGGGATTCCAGTAATAGATTCCGATGGACATGGCAAGGTTAACTGTAACCTGTGGACCTTCAACTTGACGAAGAAACACAGATATTGCGTCGGAATTGAATACAACAGGCACCATGCCGACTTCTGTCCGGGAGAGTAATCCTTCTAACTGTCAGAATTTTAATTTTTTCCTGGGATTCCAGTAATAGACTCCGATGGACATGGGAAGGTTTACTGTAACCTGTGGACCTTCAACTTGACGATGAAACACAGAAATTGCGTCGGAATAGAAAACAACTGTCACAATGCCGACTTGTGTCCGGGAGAGCAATGCTTTTATCTGTCTGTGCTCTGATTCCTTCCTAGGAATCCAGTAATTCCGATCGACATGGGAAGATTTAATGTAACCTGTGGACCTTCAATGTGACGAAGAAACACAGATATTGCGTGGGAATTGAATACAACAGGCACCATGCCGACTTCTGTAAGGGAGAATATTGCATCTATCTGTCTGTGCTTTGATTCTTTGCTGGGATTCCAGTAATAGATTCCGATGGACATGGGAAGGTTTACTGTAACCTGTGGACATTCAACTTGACGATGAAACACAGAAATTGCGTCGGAATAGAAAACAACTGTCACAATGCCGACTTGTGTCCGGGAGAGCAATGCTTTTATCTGTCTGTGCTCTGATTCCTTCCTAGGAATCCAGTAATTCCGATCGACATGGGAAGATTTAATGTAACCTGTGGACCTTCAATGTGACGAAGAAACACAGATATTGCGTGGGAATTGAATACAACAGGCACCATGCCGACTTCTGTAAGGGAGAATATTGCATCTATCTGTCTGTGCTTTGATTCTTTGCTGGGATTCCAGTAATAGATTCCAAGGGACATGGGAAGGTTTCCTGTAACCTGTGGACCTTCAACTTGACGATGAAACACAGAAATTGCGTCGGAATTGAATAGAACAGGCACCATGCCGAATTTTGTAAGGGAGAGTAATGCTTCTATCTGTCTGTGCTTTGATTCTTTGCTGGGAATCCAGTAATAGATTCCAAGGGACATGGGGAAGGTTTACTGTAACCTGTGGACTTTCAACTTAACGATGAAACACAGATATTGCGTCGGAATTGAATACCACAGGCACAATGACGGCATCTGTCGGGGAGAGTAATCCTTCTAACTGTCAGAATTTTAATTCTTTCCTGGGATTCCAGTAATGGACTCCGATGGACATGGGAAAGTTTACTGTAACCTGTGGACCTTCAACTTGACGAAGAAGCACAGATTTTGCGTCGGAATTGAATAGAACAGGCACCATGCCGAATTCTGTAAGGGAGAGTAATGCTTCTATCTGTCTGTGCTTTGATTCTTTGCTGGGATTCCAGTAATAGATTCCAAGCGACATGGGAAGGTTTACTGTAACCTGTGGACCTTCAACTTGACGATGAAACACAGATATTGCGTCGGAATTGAATACAACAGGCACAATGACGGCATCTGTCCGGGAGAGTAATCCTTCTAACTGTCAGAGTTTTAATTCTTCCCTGGGATTCCAGTAATAGACTCCGATGGACATGGGAAGGTTTACTGTAACCTGTGGACCTTCAACTTGACGAAGAAACACAGATATTGCGTCGGAATTGATTACAAATGGCACCGTACCGACTTCTGTCCGGGAGAGTAATGCTTCTATCTGTCTGTGCTTTGTTTCTTTGCTGGGATTCCACTAATAGATTCCGATGAACATGGGAAGGTTTACTGTAACCTGTGGACCTTCAACTTGACGAAGAAACACAGATATTGCGTCGCAATTGAATACAACAGGCACCATGCCGACTTCTGTCCGGGAGAGGAATCCTTCTAACTGTCAGAATTTTAATTTTTTCCTGGGATTCCAGTAATAGACTCCGATGGACATGGGAAGGTTTACTGTAACCTGTGGACCTTCAACTTGACGAAGAAACACAGATATTGCGTCGGAATTGAATACAACAGGCACCATGCCGACTTCTGTCTGGGAGAGTAATGCTTGTATCTGTCTGTGCTCTGATTCTTTGCTGGGATTCCAGTAATAAATTCCGATGGACATGGGAAGGTTTACTGTAACCTGTGGTCATTCAACTTGACGATGAAACACAGAAATTGCGTCGGAATTGAATACAACAGGCACAATGACGGCATCTGTCCGGGAGAGTAATCCTTTTAACTGTCAGAGTTTTAATTCTTCCCTGGGATTCCAGTAATAGACTCCGATGGACATGGGAAGGTTTACTGTAACCTGTGGACCTTCAACTTGACGAAGAAACACAGATATTGCGTCGGAATTGAATACAACAGGCACCATGCCGACTTCTGTCCGGGAGAGTAATGCTTCTATCTGTCTGTGCTTTGATTCTTTGCTGGGATTCCAGTAATAGATTCCGATGGACATGGGAAGGTTTACTGTAACCTGAGGACATTCAACGTGACGAAGAAACACAGATATTGCGTCGGAATTGAATACAACAGGCACCATGCCGACTTCTGTCTGGGAGAGTAATGCTTCTATCTGTCTGTGATTTGATTCTTTGCTGGGTTTCCAGTGATAGATTCCGATGGACATGGGAAGGTTTACTGTAACCTGTGGACCTTCAACTTGACGACGAAACACAGATATTGCGTCGGAATTGAATCCAACAGCCACCATGCCGACTTCTGCCCGGGAGAGTAATGCTTCTATATGTCTGTGCTTTGATTCTTTGCTGGGATTCCAGTAATAGACTCCGATGCACATGGGAAGGTTTACTGTAACCTGTGGACCTTCAACGTGACGATGAAACACAGAAATTGCGTCGGAATTCAATACAACAGGCACCATGCCGACTTGTGTCCGGGAGAGCAATGCATTCATCTGTCTGTGCTTTGATTCTTTGCTGGGATTCCAGTAATAGATTCCGATGGACATGGCAAGGTTAACTGTAACCTGTGGACCTTCAACTTGACGAAGAAACACAGATATTGCGTCGGAATTGAATACAACAGGCACCATGCCGACTTCTGTCCGGGAGAGTAATCCTTCTAACTGTCAGAATTTTAATTTTTTCCTGGGATTCCAGTAATAGACTCCGATGGACATGGGAAGGTTTACTGTAACCTGTGGACCTTCAACTTGACGAAGAATCACAGATATTGCGTCGGAATTGAATACAACAGGCACCATGCCAACTTCTGTCCGGGAGAGTAATGCCTCTATCTGTCTGTGCTTTGATTCTTTGCTGGGATTCCAGTAATAGATTCCGATGGACATGGGAAGGTTTACTGTAACCTGTGGACCTTCAACTTGACGATGAAACACAGAAATTGCGTCGGAATTGAATACAACAGGCACAATGACGACATTTGTCCGGGAGAGTAATCCTTCTAACTGTCAGAATTTCAATTATTTCCTGGGATTCCAGTAATAGACTCCGATGGACATGGGAAGGTTTACTGTAACCTGTGGGGGAGAGTAATGCTTCTATCTGTCTGTGCTTTGATTCTTTGCTGGGATTCCAGTAATAGATTCCGATGGACATGGGAAGGTTTACTGTAACCTGAGGACATTCAACGTGACGAAGAAACACAGATATTGCGTCGGAATTGAATACAACAGGCACCATGCCGACCTCTGTCTGGGAGAGTAATGCTTCTATCTGTCTGTGATTTGATTCTTTGCTGGGTTTCCAGTGATAGATTCCGATGGACATGGGACGGTTTACTGTAACCTGTGGACCTTCAACTTGACGACGAAACACAGATATTGCGTCGGAATTGAATCCAACAGCCACCATGCCGACTTCTGCCCGGGAGAGTAATGCTTCTATATGTCTGTGCTTTGATTCTTTGCTGGGATTCCAGTAATAGACTCCGATGCACATGGGAAGGTTTACTGTAACCTGTGGACCTTCAACTTGACGATGAAACACAGAAATTGCGTCGGAATTCAATACAACAGGCACCATGCCGACTTGTGTCCGGGAGAGCAATGCATTCATCTGTCTGTGCTTTGATTCTTTGCTGGGATTCCAGTAATAGATTCCGATGGACATGGCAAGGTTTACTGTAACCTGTGGACCTTCAACTTGACGAAGAAACACAGATATTGCATCGGAATTGAATACAACAGGCACCATGCCGACTTCTGTCCGGGAGAGTAATCCTTCTAACTGTCAGAATTTTAATTTTTTCCTGGGATTCCAGTAATAGACTCCGATTGACATGGGAAGGTTTACTGTAACCTGTGGACCTTCAACTTGACGAAGAATCACAGATATTGCGTCGGAATTGAATACAACAGGCACCATGCCAACTTCTGTCCGGGAGAGTAATGCCTCTATCTGTCTGTGCTTTGATTCTTTGCTGGGATTCCAGTAATAGATTCCGATGGACATGGGAAGGTTTACTGTAACCTGTGGACCTTCAACTTGACGATGAAACACAGAAATTGCGTCGGAACTGAATACAACAGGCACAATGACGACATTTGTCCGGGAGAGTAATCCTTCTAACTGTCAGAATTTCAATTATTTCCTGGGATTCCAGTAATAGACTCCGATGGACATGGGAAGGTTTACTGTAACCTGTGGACCTTCAACTCGACGAAGAAACACAGATATTGCTTCGGAATTGAATACAACTGGCACCATGCCGACTTCTGTCCGGGAGAGTAATGGTTCTATCTGTCTGTGCTTTGATTCCTTGCTGGGATTCCAATAATAGATTCCGATGGACATGGGAAAGTTTACTGTAACCTGTGGACATTCAACTTGACGATGAAACACAGAAATTGCGTCGGAATTGATTACAACTGGCACAATGCCGACTCGTGTCCGGGAGAGCAATGCTTTTATCTGTCTGTGCTTTGATTCCTTCCTGGGATTCCAGTAATTCCGATCGACATGGGAAGAATTACTGTAACCTGTGGACCTTCAATGTGACGAAGAAACACAGATATTGCGTCGGAATTGAATACAACAGGCACCATGCCGACTTTTGTCTGGGAGAGTAATGCTTCTATCTGTCTGTGCTTTAATTCTTTGCTGGCATTCCAGTAATAGATTCCAAGGGACATGGGAAGGTCTCCTGTAACCTGTGGACCTTCAACTTGACGATGAAACACAGATATTGCGTCGGAATTGAATACAACAGGCACAATGACGGCATCTGTCCGGGAGAGTAATCCTTCTAACTGTCAGAATTCTAATTCTTTCCTGGGATTCCAGTTATAGACTCCGATGGACATGGGAAGGTTTACTGTAACCTGTGGACCTTCAACTTGACGAAGAAACACAGATACTGCGTCGGAATTGATTACAACAGGCACCATGCCGACTTCTGTCCGGGAGAGTAATGCTTCTATCTGTCTGTGCTTTGATTCTTTGCTGGGATTCCAGTAATAGATTCCGATGGACATGGGAAGGTTTACTGTAACCTGTGGACCTTCAACTTGACGATGAAACACTGAAATTGCGTCGGAATTGAATACAACAGGCACAATGACGACATCTGTGCGGGAGAGTAATCCTTCTAACTGTCAGAATTTTTATTCTTTCCTGGGATTCCAGTAATAGACTCCGATTTACATGGGAAGGTTTACTGTAACCTGTGGACCTTCAAGTTGACGAAGAAACACAGATACTGCGTCGGAATTGATTACAACAGGCACCATGCCGACTTCTGTCCGGGAGAGTAATGCTTCTATCTGTCTGTGCTTTGATTCCTTCCTGGGATTCCAGTAATAGATTCTGATCGACATGGGAAGGTTTACTGTACCCTGTGGACCTTCAATGTGGCGAAGAATCACAGATATTGCGTCGGAATTGAATACAACAGGCACCATGCCGACTTCTGTTAGGGAGAGTAATGCTTCTATCTGTCTGTGCTTTGATTCTTTGCTGGGATTCCAGTAATAGATTCCAAGGGACATGGTAAGGTTTCCTGTAACCTGTGGACCTTCAACGTGACGGTGAAACACAGATATTGCGTCGGAATTGAATACAACAGGCACAATGACGGCATCTGTCCGGGAGAGTAATCCTTCTAACTGTCAGAATTCTATTATTTTCCTGGGATTCCAGTAATAGACTCCGATGGACATGGGAATGTTTACTGTAACCTGTGGACCTTCAACTTGACGAAGAAACACAGATATTGCGTCGGAATTGATTACAACAGACACCATGCCGACTTCTGTCCGGGAGAGTAATGCTTCTATCTGTCTGTGCTTTGATTCTTTGCTGGGATTCCAGTAATAGATTCCGATGGACATGGGAAGGTTTACTGCAACCTTTGGACATTCAACTTGACGATGAAACACAGAAATTGCGTCGGAATTGAATACAACAGGCACAATGACGACATCTGTGCGGGAGAGGAATCCTTCTAACTGTCAGAATTTTAATTCTTTCCTGGGATTCCAGTAATAGACCCCGATGGAGATGGGAAGGTTTACTGTAACCTGTGGACCTTCAACTTGACGAAGAAACACAGATATTGCTTCGGAATTGAATACAACTGGCACCATGCCGACTTCTGCCCGGGAGAGTAATGCTTCTATCTGTCTGTGCTTTGATTCTTTGCTGGGATTCCAGTAATAGATTCCGATGGACATGGGAAGGTTTACTGTAACCTGTGGACATTCAACTTGACGATGAAACACAGAAATTGCGTCGGAATAGAAAACAACTGTCACAATGCCGACTTGTGTCCGGGAGAGCAATGCTTTTATCTGTCTGTGCTCTGATTCCTTCCTAGGAATCCAGTAATTCCGATCGACATGGGAAGATTTACTGTAACCTGTGGACCTTCAATGTGACGAAGAAACACAGATATTGCGTGGGAATTGAATACAACAGGCACCATGCCGACTTCTGTAAGGGAGAATAATGCATCTATCTGTCTGTGCTTTGATTCTTTGCTGGGATTCCAGTAATAGATTCCAAGGGACATGGGAAGGTTTCCTGTAACCTGTGGACCTTCAACTTGACGATGAAACACAGAAATTGCGTCGGAATGGAATAGAACAGGCACCATGCCGAATTTTGTAAGGGAGAGTAATGCTTCTATCTGTCTGTGCTTTGATTCTTTGCTGGGAATCCAGTAATAGATTCCAAGGGACATGGGGAAGGTTTACTGTAACCCGTGGACTTTCAACTTAACGATGAAACACAGATATTGCGTCGGAATTGAATACCACAGGCACAATGACGGCATCTGTCGGGGAGAGTAATCCTTCTAACTGTCAGAATTTTAATTCTTTCCTGGGATTCCAGTAATGGACTCCGATGGACATGGGAAAGTTTACTGTAACCTGTGGACCTTCAACTTGACGAAGAAGCACAGATTTTGCGTCGGAATTGAATAGAACAGGCACCATGCCGAATTCTGTAAGGGAGAGTAATGCTTCTATCTGTCTGTGCTTTGATTCTTTGCTGGGATTCCAGTAATAGATTCCAAGCGACATGGGAAGGTTTACTGTAACCTGTGGACCTTCAACTTGACGATGAAACACAGATATTGCGTCGGAATTGAATACAACAGGCACAATGACGGCATCTGTCCGGGAGAGTAATCCTTCTAACTGTCAGAGTTTTAATTCTTCCCTGGGATTCAAGTAATAGACTCCGATGGACATGGGAAGGTTTACTGTAACCTGTGGACCTTCAACTTGACGAAGAAACACAGATATTGCGTCGGAATTGATTGCAAATGGCACCGTACCGACTTCTGTCCGGGAGAGTAATGCTTCTATCTGTCTGTGCTTTGTTTCTTTGCTGGGATTCCACTAATAGATTCCGATGAACATGGGACGGTTTACTGTAACCTGTGGACCTTCAACTTGACGAAGAAACACAGATATTGCGTCGCAATTGAATACAACAGGCACCATGCCGACTTCTGTCCGGGAGAGGAATCCTTCTAACTGTCAGAATTTTAATTTTTTCCTGGGATTCCAGTAATAGACTCCGATGGACATGGGAAGGTTTACTGTAACCTGTGGACCTTCAACTTGACGAAGAAACACAGATATTGCGTCGGAATTGAATACAACAGGCACCATGCCGACTTCTGTCTGGGAGAGTAATGCTTGTATCTGTCTGTGCTCTGATTCTTTGCTGGGATTCCAGTAATAAATTCCGATGGACATGGGAAGGTTTACTGTAACCTGTGGTCATTCAACTTGACGATGAAACACAGAAATTGCGTCGGAATTGAATACAACAGGCACAATGACGGCATCTGTCCGGGAGAGTAATCCTTTTATCTGTCAGAGTTTTAATTCTTCCCTGGGATTCCAGTAATAGACTCCGATGGACATGGGAAGGTTTACTGTAACCTGTGGACCTTCAACTTGACGAAGAAACACAGATATTGCGTCGGAATTGAATACAACAGGCACCATGCCGACTTCTGTCCGGGAGAGTAATGCTTCTATCTGTCTGTGCTTTGATTCTTTGCTGGGATTCCAGTAATAGATTCCGATGGACATGGGAAGGTTTACTGTAACCTGAGGACATTCAACGTGACGAAGAAACACAGATATTGCGTCGGAATTGAATCCAACAGCCACCATGCCGACTTCTGCCCGGGAGAGTAATGCTTCTATATGTCTGTGCTTTGATTCTTTGCTGGGATTCCAGTAATAGACTCCGATGCACATGGGAAGGTTTACTGTAACCTGTGGACCTTCAACTTGACGATGAAACACAGAAATTGCGACGGAATTCAATACAACAGGCACCATGCCGACTTGTGTCCGGGAGAGCAATGCATTCATCTGTCTGTGCTTTGATTCTTTGCTGGGATTCCAGTAATAGATTCCGATGGACATGGCAAGGTTTACTGTAACCTGTGGACCTTCAACTTGACGAAGAAACACAGATATTGCGTCGGAATTGAATACAACAGGCACCATGCCGACTACTGTCCGGGAGAGTAATCCTTCTAACTGTCAGAATTTTAATTTTTTCCTGGGATTCCAGTAATAGACTCCGATGGACATGGGAAGGTTTACTGTAACCTGTGGACCTTCAACTTGACGAAGAATCACAGATATTGCGTCGGAATTGAATACAACAGGCACCATGCCAACTTCTGTCCGGGAGAGTAATGCTTCTATATGTCTGTGCTTTGATTCTTTGCTGGGATTCCAGTAATAGACTCCGATGCACATGGGAAGGTTTACTGTAACCTGAGGACATTCAACGTGACGAAGAAACACAGATATTGCGTCGGAATTGAATACAACAGGCACCATGCCGACCTCTGTCTGGGAGAGTAATGCTTCTATCTGTCTGTGATTTGATTCTTTGCTGGGTTTCCAGTGATAGATTCCGATGGACATGGGACGGTTTACTGTAACCTGTGGACCTTCAACTTGACGACGAAACACAGATATTGCGTCGGAATTGAATCCAACAGCCACCATGCCGACTTCTGCCCGGGAGAGTAATGCTTCTATATGTCTGTGCTTTGATTCTTTGCTGGGATTCCAGTAATAGACTCCGATGCACATGGGAAGGTTTACTGTAACCTGTGGACCTTCAACTTGACGATGAAACACAGAAATTGCGTCGGAATTCAATACAACAGGCACCATGCCGACTTGTGTCCGGGAGAGCAATGCATTCATCTGTCTGTGCTTTGATTCTTTGCTGGGATTCCAGTAATAGATTCCGATGGACATGGCAAGGTTTACTGTAACCTGTGGACCTTCAACTTGACGAAGAAACACAGATATTGCATCGGAATTGAATACAACAGGCACCATGCCGACTTCTGTCCGGGAGAGTAATCCTTCTAACTGTCAGAATTTTAATTTTTTCCTGGGATTCCAGTAATAGACTCCGATGGACATGGGAAGGTTTACTGTAACCTGTGGACCTTCAACTTGACGAAGAATCACAGATATTGCGTCGGAATTGAATACAACAGGCACCATGCCAACTTCTGTCCGGGAGAGTAATGCCTCTATCTGTCTGTGCTTTGATTCTTTGCTGGGATTCCAGTAATAGATTCCGATGGACATGGGAAGGTTTACTGTAACCTGTGGACCTTCAACTTGACGATGAAACACAGAAATTGCGTCGGAACTGAATACAACAGGCACAATGACGACATTTGTCCGGGAGAGTAATCCTTCTAACTGTCAGAATTTCAATTATTTCCTGGGATTCCAGTAATAGACTCCGATGGACATGGGAAGGTTTACTGTAACCTGTGGACCTTCAACTCGACGAAGAAACACAGATATTGCTTCGGAATTGAATACAACTGGCACCATGCCGACTTCTGTCCGGGAGAGTAATGGTTCTATCTGTCTGTGCTTTGATTCCTTGCTGGGATTCCAATAATAGATTCCGATGGACATGGGAAAGTTTACTGTAACCTGTGGACATTCAACTTGACGATGAAACACAGAAATTGCGTCGGAATTGATTACAACTGGCACAATGCCGACTCGTGTCCGGGAGAGCAATGCTTTTATCTGTCTGTGCTTTGATTCCTTCCTGGGATTCCAGTAATTCCGATCGACATGGGAAGAATTACTGTAACCTGTGGACCTTCAATGTGACGAAGAAACACAGATATTGCGTCGGAATTGAATACAACAGGCACCATGCCGACTTTTGTCTGGGAGAGTAATGCTTCTATCTGTCTGTGCTTTAATTCTTTGCTGGCATTCCAGTAATAGATTCCAAGGGACATGGGAAGGTCTCCTGTAACCTGTGGACCTTCAACTTGACGATGAAACACAGATATTGCGTCGGAATTGAATACAACAGGCACAATGACGGCATCTGTCCGGGAGAGTAATCCTTCTAACTGTCAGAATTCTAATTCTTTCCTGGGATTCCAGTTATAGACTCCGATGGACATGGGAAGGTTTACTGTAACCTGTGGACCTTCAACTTGACGAAGAAACACAGATACTGCGTCGGAATTGATTACAACAGGCACCATGCCGACTTCTGTCCGGGAGAGTAATGCTTCTATCTGTCTGTGCTTTGATTCTTTGCTGGGATTCCAGTAATAGATTCCGATGGACATGGGAAGGTTTACTGTAACCTGTGGACCTTCAACTTGACGATGAAACACTGAAATTGCGTCGGAATTGAATACAACAGGCACAATGACGACATCTGTGCGGGAGAGTAATCCTTCTAACTGTCAGAATTTTTATTCTTTCCTGGGATTCCAGTAATAGACTCCGATTTACATGGGAAGGTTTACTGTAACCTGTGGACCTTCAAGTTGACGAAGAAACACAGATACTGCGTCGGAATTGATTACAACAGGCACCATGCCGACTTCTGTCCGGGAGAGTAATGCTTCTATCTGTCTGTGCTTTGATTCCTTCCTGGGATTCCAGTAATAGATTCTGATCGACATGGGAAGGTTTACTGTACCCTGTGGACCTTCAATGTGGCGAAGAATCACAGATATTGCGTCGGAATTGAATACAACAGGCACCATGCCGACTTCTGTTAGGGAGAGTAATGCTTCTATCTGTCTGTGCTTTGATTCTTTGCTGGGATTCCAGTAATAGATTCCAAGGGACATGGTAAGGTTTCCTGTAACCTGTGGACCTTCAACGTGACGGTGAAACACAGATATTGCGTCGGAATTGAATACAACAGGCACAATGACGGCATCTGTCCGGGAGAGTAATCCTTCTAACTGTCAGAATTCTATTATTTTCCTGGGATTCCAGTAATAGACTCCGATGGACATGGGAATGTTTACTGTAACCTGTGGACCTTCAACTTGACGAAGAAACACAGATATTGCGTCGGAATTGATTACAACAGACACCATGCCGACTTCTGTCCGGGAGAGTAATGCTTCTATCTGTCTGTGCTTTGATTCTTTGCTGGGATTCCAGTAATAGATTCCGATGGACATGGGAAGGTTTACTGCAACCTTTGGACATTCAACTTGACGATGAAACACAGAAATTGCGTCGGAATTGAATACAACAGGCACAATGACGACATCTGTGCGGGAGAGGAATCCTTCTAACTGTCAGAATTTTAATTCTTTCCTGGGATTCCAGTAATAGACCCCGATGGAGATGGGAAGGTTTACTGTAACCTGTGGACCTTCAACTTGACGAAGAAACACAGATATTGCTTCGGAATTGAATACAACTGGCACCATGCCGACTTCTGCCCGGGAGAGTAATGCTTCTATCTGTCTGTGCTTTGATTCTTTGCTGGGATTCCAGTAATAGATTCCGATGGACATGGGAAGGTTTACTGTAACCTGTGGACATTCAACTTGACGATGAAACACAGAAATTGCGTCGGAATAGAAAACAACTGTCACAATGCCGACTTGTGTCCGGGAGAGCAATGCTTTTATCTGTCTGTGCTCTGATTCCTTCCTAGGAATCCAGTAATTCCGATCGACATGGGAAGATTTACTGTAACCTGTGGACCTTCAATGTGACGAAGAAACACAGATATTGCGTGGGAATTGAATACAACAGGCACCATGCCGACTTCTGTAAGGGAGAATAATGCATCTATCTGTCTGTGCTTTGATTCTTTGCTGGGATTCCAGTAATAGATTCCAAGGGACATGGGAAGGTTTCCTGTAACCTGTGGACCTTCAACTTGACGATGAAACACAGAAATTGCGTCGGAATGGAATAGAACAGGCACCATGCCGAATTTTGTAAGGGAGAGTAATGCTTCTATCTGTCTGTGCTTTGATTCTTTGCTGGGAATCCAGTAATAGATTCCAAGGGACATGGGGAAGGTTTACTGTAACCCGTGGACTTTCAACTTAACGATGAAACACAGATATTGCGTCGGAATTGAATACCACAGGCACAATGACGGCATCTGTCGGGGAGAGTAATCCTTCTAACTGTCAGAATTTTAATTCTTTCCTGGGATTCCAGTAATGGACTCCGATGGACATGGGAAAGTTTACTGTAACCTGTGGACCTTCAACTTGACGAAGAAGCACAGATTTTGCGTCGGAATTGAATAGAACAGGCACCATGCCGAATTCTGTAAGGGAGAGTAATGCTTCTATCTGTCTGTGCTTTGATTCTTTGCTGGGATTCCAGTAATAGATTCCAAGCGACATGGGAAGGTTTACTGTAACCTGTGGACCTTCAACTTGACGATGAAACACAGATATTGCGTCGGAATTGAATACAACAGGCACAATGACGGCATCTGTCCGGGAGAGTAATCCTTCTAACTGTCAGAGTTTTAATTCTTCCCTGGGATTCAAGTAATAGACTCCGATGGACATGGGAAGGTTTACTGTAACCTGTGGACCTTCAACTTGACGAAGAAACACAGATATTGCGTCGGAATTGATTGCAAATGGCACCGTACCGACTTCTGTCCGGGAGAGTAATGCTTCTATCTGTCTGTGCTTTGTTTCTTTGCTGGGATTCCACTAATAGATTCCGATGAACATGGGACGGTTTACTGTAACCTGTGGACCTTCAACTTGACGAAGAAACACAGATATTGCGTCGCAATTGAATACAACAGGCACCATGCCGACTTCTGTCCGGGAGAGGAATCCTTCTAACTGTCAGAATTTTAATTTTTTCCTGGGATTCCAGTAATAGACTCCGATGGACATGGGAAGGTTTACTGTAACCTGTGGACCTTCAACTTGACGAAGAAACACAGATATTGCGTCGGAATTGAATACAACAGGCACCATGCCGACTTCTGTCTGGGAGAGTAATGCTTGTATCTGTCTGTGCTCTGATTCTTTGCTGGGATTCCAGTAATAAATTCCGATGGACATGGGAAGGTTTACTGTAACCTGTGGTCATTCAACTTGACGATGAAACACAGAAATTGCGTCGGAATTGAATACAACAGGCACAATGACGGCATCTGTCCGGGAGAGTAATCCTTTTATCTGTCAGAGTTTTAATTCTTCCCTGGGATTCCAGTAATAGACTCCGATGGACATGGGAAGGTTTACTGTAACCTGTGGACCTTCAACTTGACGAAGAAACACAGATATTGCGTCGGAATTGAATACAACAGGCACCATGCCGACTTCTGTCCGGGAGAGTAATGCTTCTATCTGTCTGTGCTTTGATTCTTTGCTGGGATTCCAGTAATAGATTCCGATGGACATGGGAAGGTTTACTGTAACCTGAGGACATTCAACGTGACGAAGAAACACAGATATTGCGTCGGAATTGAATCCAACAGCCACCATGCCGACTTCTGCCCGGGAGAGTAATGCTTCTATATGTCTGTGCTTTGATTCTTTGCTGGGATTCCAGTAATAGACTCCGATGCACATGGGAAGGTTTACTGTAACCTGTGGACCTTCAACTTGACGATGAAACACAGAAATTGCGACGGAATTCAATACAACAGGCACCATGCCGACTTGTGTCCGGGAGAGCAATGCATTCATCTGTCTGTGCTTTGATTCTTTGCTGGGATTCCAGTAATAGATTCCGATGGACATGGCAAGGTTTACTGTAACCTGTGGACCTTCAACTTGACGAAGAAACACAGATATTGCGTCGGAATTGAATACAACAGGCACCATGCCGACTACTGTCCGGGAGAGTAATCCTTCTAACTGTCAGAATTTTAATTTTTTCCTGGGATTCCAGTAATAGACTCCGATGGACATGGGAAGGTTTACTGTAACCTGTGGACCTTCAACTTGACGAAGAATCACAGATATTGCGTCGGAATTGAATACAACAGGCACCATGCCAACTTCTGTCCGGGAGAGTAATGCTTCTATATGTCTGTGCTTTGATTCTTTGCTGGGATTCCAGTAATAGACTCCGATGCACATGGGAAGGTTTACTGTAACCTGAGGACATTCAACGTGACGAAGAAACACAGATATTGCGTCGGAATTGAATACAACAGGCACCATGCCGACTTCTGTCTGGGAGAGTAATGCTTCTATCTGTCTGTGATTTGATTCTTTGCTGGGTTTCCAGTGATAGATTCCGATGGACATGGGAAGGTTTACTGTAACCTGTGGACCTTCAACTTGACGACGAAACACAGATATTGCGTCGGAATTGAATCCAACAGCCACCATGCCGACTTCTGCCCGGGAGAGTAATGCTTCTATATGTCTGTGCTTTGATTCTTTGCTGGGATTCCAGTAATAGACTCCGATGCACATGGGAAGGTTTACTGTAACCTGTGGACCTTCAACTTGACGATGAAACACAGAAATTGCGTCGGAATTCAATACAACAGGCACCATGCCGACTTGTGTCCGGGAGAGCAATGCATTCATCTGTCTGTGCTTTGATTCTTTGCTGGGATTCCAGTAATAGATTCCGATGGACATGGCAAGGTTTACTGTAACCTGTGGACCTTCAACTTGACGAAGAAACACAGATATTGCGTCGGAATTGAATACAACAGGCACCATGCCGACTTCTGTCCGGGAGAGTAATCCTTCTAACTGTCAGAATTTTAATTTTTTCCTGGGATTCCAGTAATAGACTCCGATGGACATGGGAAGGTTTACTGTAACCTGTGGACCTTCAACTTGACGAAGAATCACAGATATTGCGTCGGAATTGAATACAACAGGCACCATGCCAACTTCTGTCCGGGAGAGTAATGCCTCTATCTGTCTGTGCTTTGATTCTTTGCTGGGATTCCAGTAATAGATTCCGATGGACATGGGAAGGTTTACTGTAACCTGTGGACCTTCAACTTGACGATGAAACACAGAAATTGCGTCGGAATCGAATACAACAGGCACAATGACGACATTTGTCCGGGAGAGTAATCCTTCTAACTGTCAGAATTTCAATTATTTCCTGGGATTCCAGTAATAGACTCCGATGGACATGGGAAGGTTTACTGTAACCAGTGGACCTTCAACTCGACGAAGAAACACAGATATTGCTTCGGAATTGAATACAACTGGCACCATGCCGACTTCTGTCCGGGAGAGTAATGGTTCTATCTGTCTGTGCTTTGATTCTTTGCTGGGATCCCAATAATAGATTCCGATGGACATGGGAAAGTTTACTGTAACCTGTGGACATTCAACTTGACGATGAAACACAGAAATTGCGTCGGAATTGATTACAACTGGCACAATGCCGACTCGTGTCCGGGAGAGCAATGCTTATATCTGTCTGTGCTTTGATTCCTTCCTGGGATTCCAGTAATTCCGATCGACATGGGAAGAATTACTGTAACCTGTGGACCTTCAATGTGACGAAGAAACACAGATATTGCGTCGGAATTGAATACAACAGGCACCATGCCGACTTCTGTCTGGGAGAGTAATGCTTGTATCTGTCTGTGCTTTGATTCTTTGCTGGGATTCCAGTAATAAATTCCGATGGACATGGGAAGGTTTACTGTAACCTGTGGTCATTCAACTTGACGATGAAACACAGAAATTGCGTCGGAACTGAATACAACAGGCACAATGACGGCATCTGTCCGGGAGAGTAATCCTTCTAACTGTCAGAGTTTTAATTCTTCCCTGGGATTCCAGTAATAGACTCCGATGGACATGGGAAGGTTTACTGTAACCTGTGGACCTTCAACTTGACGAAGAAACACAGATATTGCGTCGGAATTGAATACAACAGGCACCATGCCGACTTCTGTCCGGGAGAGTAATGCTTCTATCTGTCTGTGCTTTGATTCTTTGCTGGGATTCCAGTAATAGATTACGATGGTCATGGGAAGGTTTACTGTAACCTGAGGACATTCAACGTGACGAAGAAACACAGATATTGCGTCGGAATTGAATACAACAGGCACCATGCCGACTTCTGTCTGGGAGAGTAATGCTTCTATCTGTCTGTGATTTGATTCTTTGCTGGGTTTCCAGTGATAGATTCCAATGGACATGGGAAGGTTTACTGTAACCTGTGGACCTTCAACTTGACGACGAAACACAGATATTGCGTCGGAATTGAATCCAACAGGCACCATGCCGACTTCTGCCCGGGAGAGTAATGCTTCTATATGTCTGTGCTTTGATTCTTTGCTGGGATTCCAGTAATAGACTCCGATGCACATGGGAAGGTTTACTGTAACCTGTGGACCTTCAACTTGACGAAGAAACACAGATATTGCGTCGGAATTGAATACAACAGGCACCATGCCAACTTCTGTCCGGGAGAGTAATGCCTCTATCTGTCTGTGCTTTGATTCTTTGCTGGGATTCCAGTAATAGATTCCGATGGACATGGGAAGGTTTACTGTAACCTGTGGACCTTCAACTTGACGATGAAACACAGAAATTGCGTCGGAATTGAATACAACAGGCACAATGACGACATTTGTCCGGGAGAGTAATCCTTCTAACTGTCAGAATTTCAATTATTTCCTGGGATTCCAGTAATAGACTCCGATGGACATGGGAAGGTTTACTGTAACCTGTCGACCTTCAACTTGACGAAGAAACACAGATATTGCTTCGGAATTGAATACAACTGGCACCATGCCGACTTGTGTCCGGGAGAGCAATGCTTTTATCTGTCTGTGCTTTGATTCCTTCCTGGGATTCCAGTAATTCCGATCGACATGGGAAGAATTACTGTAACCTGTGGACCTTCAGTGTGACGAAGAAACACAGATATTGCGTCGGAATTGAATACAACAGGCACCATGCCGACTTCTGTAAGGGAGAGTAATGCTTCTATCTGTCTGTGCTTTGATTCTTTGCTGGGATTCCAGTAATAGATTCCAAGGGACATGGGAAGGTTTCCTGTAACCTGTGGACCTTCAACTTGACGATGAAACACAGAAATTGCTTCGGAATGGAATACAACAGGCACCATGCCGACTTCTGTCCGGGAGAGTAATGCTTCTGACTGTCAGAATTTTAATTATTTCCTGGGATTCCAGTAATAGACTCCGATGGACATGGGAAGGTTTACTGTAACCTGTAGACCTTCAACGTGACGAAAAAACACAGATATTGCGTCGGAATTGAATACAACAGGCACCATGCCGACATCTGTCCGGGAGAGTAATGCTTCTATCTGCCTGTACTTTGATTCTTTGCTGGGATTCCAGTAATAGATTCCGATGGACATGGGAAGGTTTACTGTAACCTGTGGACCTTCAACTTGACGATGAAGCACTGAAATTGCGTCGGAATTGAATACAACACGCAAATGACGACATCTGTCCGGGAGAGTAATCCTTCTAACTGTCAGAATCTTAATTCTTTCTGGGATTCCAGTAATAGACTCCGATGGACATGGGAAGGTTTACTGTAACCTGTGGACCTTCAACTTGACGAAGAAACACAGATATTGCGTCGGAAATGAATACAACAGGCACCATGCCGACTTCTGTCCTGGAGAGTAATGCTTCTATCTGTCTGTGCTTTGATTCTTTGCTGGGATTCCAGTAATAGATTCCGATGGACATGGGAAGTTTACTGTAACCTGTGGACCTTCAACTTGACGATGAAACACAGAAATTGCTTCGGAATGGAATACAACAGGCACCATGCCGACTTCTGTCCGGGAGAGTAAATCTTCTATCTGTCTGTGCTTTGATTCTTTTCTGGGATTCCAGTAATAGATTGCGATGGACATGCGAAGGTTTACTGTAACCTATGGACCTTCAACTTGACGATGAAACACAGATATTGCGTCGGAATTGAATACAACAGGCGCAATGACGGCATCTGTCCGGGAGAGTAATCCTTCTAACTGTCAGAATTTTAATTCTTTCCTGGGATTCCAGTAATAGACTCCGATGGACATGGGAAGGTTTACTGTAACCTGTGGACCTTCAACTTGACGAATAAACACAGATATTGCGTCGGAATTGAATACAACAGGCACCATGCCGACTTCTGTCCGGGAGAGAAATGCTTCTATCTGTCTGTGCTTTGATTCATTGCTGGGATTCCAGTAATAGATTCCGATGGACATGGGAAAGTTTCCTGTAACCTGTAGAACTTCAACTTGACGATGAAACACAGAAATTGCGTCGGAATTGAATTCAACAGGCACAATGACGACATCTGTCCGGGAGTGTAATCCTTCTAACTGTCCGAATTTTAATTCTTTCCTGGGATTCCAGTAATAGACTCCGATGGACATGGGAAGGTTTACTGTAACCTGTGGACCTTCAACTTGACGAATAAACACAGATATTGCGTCGGAATTGAATACAACAGGCACCATGCCGACTTCTGTCCGGGAGAGAAATGCTTCTATCTGTCTGTGCTTTGATTCATTGCTGGGATTCCAGTAATAGATTCCGATGGACATGGGAAAGTTTCCTGTAACCTGTGGAACTTCAACTTGACGATGAAACACAGAAATTGCGTCGGAATTGAATTCAACAGGCACAATGACGACATCTGTCCGGGAGTGTAATCCTTCTAACTGTCCGAATTTTAATTCTTTCCTGGGATTCCAGTAATAGACTCCGATGGACATGGGAAGGTTTACTGTAACCTGTGGACCTTCACCTTGACGAAGAAACACAGATAATGCGTCGGAATTGAATGCAACAGGCACCATGCCGACTTCTGTCCGGGAGAGTAATGCTTCTATCTGTCTGTGCTTTGATTCTTTGCTGGGATTCCAGTAATAGATTGCGATGGACATGGGAAGGTTTCCTGTAACCTGTGGACCTTCAACTTGACGATGAAACACAGAAATTGCATCGGAATTGAATACAACAGGCACAATGACGACATCTGTCCGGGAGAGTAATCCTTCTAATTGTCAAAATTTTAATTCTTTCTTGGGATTCCAGTAATAGACTCCGATGGACATGAGAAGGTTTACTGAAACCCGTGGACCTTCAACTTGACGAAGAAACACAGATATTGCGTCGGAAATGAATACAACAGGCACCATGCCGACTTCTGTCCTGGCGAGTAATGCTTCTATCTGTCTGTGCTTTGATTCTTTGCTGGGATTCCAGTAATAGATTCCGATGGACATGGGAAGGTTTACTGTAACCTGTGGACCTTCAACTTGACGATGAAACACAGAAAATGCTTCGGAATTGAATACAACAGGCACCATGACGACTTCTGTCCGGGAGAGTAATGCTTCTATATGTCTGTGCTTTGATTCTTTGCTGGGATTCCAGTAATAGATTGCGATGGACATGGGAAGGTTTACTGTAACCTGTGGACCTTCAACTTGACGATGAAACACAGAAATTGCGTCGGAATTGAATACAACAGGCACAATGACGACATCTGTCCGGGAGAGTGATCCTTCTAACTATCAGAATTGTAATTCTTTCTGGGATTCCAGTAATAGACTCCGATGGACATGGGAAGGTTTACTGTAACCTGTGGACCTTCAACTTGACGAAGAAATAAAGATATTGCGTCGGAATTGAATACAACAGGCACCATGCCGACTTTTGTCCTGGAGAGTAATGCTTCTATCTGTCTGGGCTTTGATTCTTTGCTCGGATTCCAGTAATAGATTCCGATGGACATGGGAAGGTTTACTGTAACCTGTGGACCTTCAACTTGACGATGAAACACAGAAATTGCATCGGATTTGAATACAACAGGCACAATGACGACATCTGCCCTGGAGAGTAATCCTTCTAACTGTCAGAATTTTAATTCTTTCCTGGGATTCCAGTAATAGACACCCATGGACATGGGAAGGTTTACTGTAACCTGTGGACCTTCAACTTGACGAAGAAACACAGATATTGCGTCGGAATTGAATACAACAGGCACCATGCCGACTTCTGACAGGGAGAGAAATGCTTCTATCTGTCTGTGCTTTGATTCTTTGCTGGGATTCCAGTAATAGATTCCGATTGACATGGGAAGGTTTCCTGTAACCTGTGGACCTTCAACTTGACGATGAAACACAGATATTGCGTCGGAATTGAATACAACAGGCACAATGACGACATCTGTCCGGGAGAGTAATCCTTCTAACTGTCAGAATGTTAATTCTTTCCTGGGATTCAAGTAATGGACTCCGATGGACATGGGAAGGTTTACTGTAACCTGTGGACCTTCCACTTGACGAAGAAACACAGATATTGCGGCGGAATTGAATACAACAGGCAACATGCCGACTTCTGTCCTGGAGAGTAATGCTTCTATCTGTCTGTGCTTTGATTCTTTGCTGGGATTCCAGTAATAGATTCCGATGGACATGGGAAGGTTTACTGTAACCTGTGGACCTTCAACTTGACGATGAAACACAGAAATTGCGTAAGAATTGGATACAACAGGCACCATGCCGACTTCTTTCCGGGAGAGTAATGCTTCTATCTGTCTGTGATTTGATTCTTTGCTGGGATTCCAGTAATAGATTCCGATGGACATGGGAAGGTTTACTGTAACCTGTGGACCTTCAACTTGACGAAGAAATGCAGAAATTGCGTCGGAATTGAATACAACAGGCACAATGACGACATCTGTCCGGAGAAGTAATCCTTCTAACTGTCAGAATTCTAATTCTTTCCTGGGATTCCAGTAATAGACTCCGATGGACATGGGAAGGTTTACTGTAACCTGTGGACCTTCAACGTGACGAAGAAACACAGATATTGCGTCGCAATTGATTACAACAGGCACCATGCCGACTGATGTCCGGCAGAGTAATGCTTCTATCTGTCTGTGCTTTGATTCTTTGCTGGGATTCCAGTAATAGATTCCGATGCACATGAGAAGGTTTACTGTAACCTCTGGACATTCAACTTGACGATGAAACACAGATATTGCGTCGGAATTGAATACAACTGGCACATTGCCGACTTGTGTCCGGGAGAGCAATGCTTTCATCTGTCTGTGCTTTGATTCCTTCCTGGGATTCCAGTAATAGATTCCGATCGACATGGGAAGGTTTACTGTAACCTGTGGACCTTCAACTTGACGAAGAAACACAGATATTGCGTCGGAATTAATTACAACAGGCACCATGCCGACTTCAGTCCGGGAGAGTAATGTTTCTGTCGGTCTGTGGTTTGATTCTTTGCTGGGATTCCAGTAATAGATTCCGATGGACATGGGAAAGTTTACTGTAACCTTTGGACCTTCAACTTGACGATGAAACACAGAAATTGCGTCGGAATTGAATACAACAGGCACAATGACGACATCTGTCCGGGAGAGTAATCCTTCTAACTGTCAGAATTTTAATTCTTTCCTGGGATTCCAGTAATAGACTCCGATGGACATGGGAAGGTTTACTGTAACCTGTGGGCCTTCAACTTGACGAAGAAACACAGATATTGCTTCGGAATTGAATACAACAGGCACCATGCCGACTTCTGTCCGGGAGAGTAATGCTTCTATCTGTCTGTGCTTTGATTCTTTGCTGGGATTCCAGTAATAGATTCCGATGGACATGGGGAGGTTTACTGTAACCTGTGGACCTTCAACGTGACGATGAAAGACAGAAATTGCGTCGGAATTGAATACAACGGGCACAAGGATGACATCTGTCCGCTGGAGTAATCCTTCTAACTGTCAGAATTTTAATTCTTTCTTGGGATTCCAGTAATAGACTCCGATGGACATGGGAAGGTTTACTGTAACCTGCAAACCTTCAACTTGACGAAGAAACACAGATATTGCGTCGGAATTGAATACAACAGGCACCATGCCGACCTCTGTCTGGGAGAGTAATGCTTCTATCTGTCTGTGCTTTGATTCTTTGCTGGGATTCCAGTAATAGATTCCGATGGACATGGGAAGGTTTACTGTAACCTGTGGACCTTCAACTTGTTGATGAAACACAGAAATTGCGTCGGAATTCAATACAACAGGCACAATGACGACATCTGTCCGGGAGAGTAATCCTCCTAACTGTCAGAATTTTAATTCATTCCTGGGATTCCAGTAATAGACTCCGATGGACATGGGAAGGTTTACTGTAACCTGTGGACCTTCAACTTGACGAAGAAACACAGATATTGCGTCGGAATTGAATACAACAGGCACCATGCCGACTTCTGTCCGGGAGAGTAATGCTTCTATCTGTCTGTGCTTTGGTTCTTTGCTGGGATTCCATTAATAGACTCCGATGGACATGGGAAGGTTTACTGTAACCTGTGGACCTTCAACTTGACGATGAAACACAGAAATTGCGTCGGAATTGAATACAAAAGGCACAATGACGACATCTGTCCGGGAGAGTAATCCTTCTAACTGTCAGATTTTTAAATCTTTCCTGGGATTCCAGTAATAGACTCCGATGGACATGGGAAGGTTTACTGTAACCTGTGGACCTTCAACTTGACGAAGAAACACAGATAATGCGTCGGAATTGAATTCAACAGGCACCATGCCGACTTCTGTCCGGGAGAGTAATGCTTCTATCTGTCTGTGCTTTGTTTCTTTGCAGGGATTCCAGTAATAGATTGCGATGGACATGGGAAGGTTAACTGTAACCTGTGGACCTTCAACTTGACGATGAAACACACAACTTGCGTCGGAATTGAATACAACAGGCACAATGACGACATCTGTCCGGGAGAGTAATCCTTCTAACTGTCAGAATTTTAATTCTTTCTGGGATTCCAGTAATAGACTCCGATGGACATGGGAAGGTTTACTGTAACCTGTGGACCTTCAACGTGACGAAGAAACACAGATATTGCGTCGGAATTGAATACAACAGGCACCATGCCGACTTTTGTCCTGGAGAGTAATGCTTCTATCTGTCTGGGCTTTGATTCTTTGCTCGGATTCCAGTAATAGATTCCGATGGACATGGGAAGGTTTACTGTAACCTGTGGACCTTCAACTTGACGAAGAAACACAGATATTGCGTCGGAATTGAATACAACAGGCACCATGCCGACATTTGTCCGGGAGAGTAATGCTTCTATCTGTCTGTACTTTGATTCTTCCCTGGGATTCCAGTAATAGATTCCGATGGACATGATAAGGTTTCCTGTAACCTGTGGACCTTCAACTTGACGATGAAACACAGAAATTGCATCGGAATTGAATACAACAGGCACAACGACGACATCTGTCCCTGAGAGTAATCCTTCTAACTGTCAGAATTTTAATTCTTTCCTCGGATTCCAGTAATACACTCCGATGGACATGGGAAGGTTTGCTGTAACCTGTGGACCTTCAACTTGACGAAGAAACACAGATATTGCGTCGGCATTGAATACAACAGGCACCATGCCGACATCTGTCCGGGAGAGTAATGCTTCTATCTGTCTGTACTTTGATTCTTTGCTGGGATTCCAGTAATAGATTGCGATGGACATGGGAAGGTTTCCTGTAACCTGTGGACCTTCAACTTGACGATGAAACACAGAAATTGCGTCGGAATTGAATACAACAGGCACAATGACGACATCTGTCCGGGAGAGTAATCCTTCTAACTGTCAGAATTTTATTTCTTTCCTGGGATTCCAGTAATAGACTCCGATGGACATGGGAAGGTTTCCTGTAACCTGTGGACCTTCAACTTGACGAAGAAACACAGATATTGCGTCGGAATTGAATACAACAGGCACCATGCCGACTTCTGTCCGGGAGAGTAATGCTTCTGACTGTCTGTGCTTTGAATCTTTGCTGGGATTCCAGTAATAGATTCCGTCGGACATGGGAAGGTTTACTGTAACCTGTGGACCTTCAACTTGACGATGAAACACAGAAATTGCGTCGGAATTGAATACAACAGGCACAATGACAACATCTGTCCAAGGGGAGAGTAATCCTTCTAACTGTCAGAATTTTAATTCCTTGCTGGAATTCCAGTAATAGACTCCGATGGACATGGGAAGGTTTACTCTAACCTGGCGACCTTGAACTTGACGAAGAAACACTGATATTGTGTCGGAATTGAATACAACAGGCACCATGCCGACTTCTGTCCGGGAGAGTAATGCTTCTATCTGTCTGTGCTTTGATTCTTTGCTGGGATTCCAGTAATAGATTCCGATGGACATGGGAAGGTTTACTGTAACCTGTGGACCTTCAACGTGACGATGAAACACAGAAATTGCGTCGGAATTGAAAACAACAGGCACAATGACGACATCTGTCCGGGAGAGTAATCCTTCTAACTGTCAGAATTTAGTTCTTTCCTGGGATTCCAGTAAGAGACTCCGATGGACATGGGCAGGTTTACTGTAACCTGTGGACCTTCAACTTTACGAAGAAACACAGATATTGAGTATGAATTGAATAAAACAGGCACCATGCCGACTTCTGTCCGGGAGAGTAATGCTTCTATCTGTCTGTGCATTGATTCTTTGCTGGGATTCCAGTAATAGATTCCGATGGACATGGGAAGGTTTACTGTAACCTGTGGACTTTCAACTTGACGATGAAACACAGAAATTGCGTCGGAATTGAATACAACAGGCACAATGACGACATCTGTCCGGGAGAGTAATCCTTCTAACTGTCAGAACTTTAATTCTTTCCTGGGATTCCAGTAATAGACTCCGATGGACATGGGAAGGTTTACTGTAACCTGTGGACCTTCAACTTGACGAAGAAACACAGATATTGCGTCAGAATTGAATACAACATTCACCATGCCGACTTCTGTCCTGGAGAGTAATGCTTCTATCTGTCTGTGCTCTGATTCTTTGCTGGGATTCCAGTAATAGATTCCGATGGACATGGGGAGGTTTACTGTAACCTGTGGACCTTCAACTTGACGATGAAACACAGAAATTGCGACGGAATAGAATACAACAGGCACCATGCCGACTTCTGTCCGGGAGAGTAATGCTCCTATCTGTCTGTGCTTTGATTCTTTGCTGGGATTCCAGTAATAGATTGCGATGGACATGGGAAGGTTTACTGTAACCTGTGGACCTTCAACTTGACGATGAAACACAGAAATTGCGTCGGAATTTAATACAACAGGCACAAAGACGGCATCTGTCCGGGAGAGTAATCCTTCTAACTGTCAGAATTTAAATTGTTTCCTGGGATTCCCGTAATAGACTCCGATGGACATGGGAAGGTTTACTGTAACCTGTGGACCTCCAACTTGACGAAGAAACACAGATATTGCGTCGGAATTGAATACAACAGGCACCATGCCGACTTCTGTCCTGGAGAGTAATGCTTCTATCTGTCTGTGCTTTGATTCTTTGTTGGGATTCCAGTAATAGATTCCGATGGACATGGGAAGGTTTACTGTAACCTGTGGACCTTCAACGTGACGATGAAACACAGAAATTGATCCCTGTATTGAATACAACAGGCACCATGCCGACTTCTGTCCGGGAGAAGAATGCTTCTATCTGTCTGTGCTTTGATTCATTGCTGCGATTCCAGTAATAGATTCCGATGGACATGGGAACGTTTACTGTATCGTGTGGACCTTCAACTTGACGATGAAACACAGAAATTGCGTCGGAATTGAATACAACAGGCACAATGACGACATCTGTCCGGTAGAGTAATCCTTCTAACTGTCAGAATTTTAATTCTTTCCTGGGATTCCAGTAATAGATTCCGATGGACATGTGAAGGTTTACTGTAACCTGTGGACCTTCAACTTGACGAGGAAACACAGATATTGCGTCGGAATTGAATACAACAGGCACCATGCCGACTTCCGTCCGGGAGAGTAATGCTTCTATCTGTCTGTGCTTTGATTCTTTGCTGGGATTCCAGTAATAGATTCCGATGGACATGGGAAGGTTTACTGCAACCTGTGGACCTTCAACTTGACGATGAAACACAGAAATTGCATCGGAATTGAATACAACAGGCACCATTCCGACTTCTGTCCCTGAGAGTAACGCTTCTATCTGTCTGTGCTTTGATTCTTTGCTGCGATTCCAGTAATAGATTCCGATGGACATGGGAAGGTTTACTGTAACCTGTGGACCTTCAACTTGACGATGAAACACAGAAATTGCGTCGAAATTGAATACAACAGGCACAATGACGACATCTGTCCGGGAGAGTAATCCTTCTAACTGTCAGAATTTTAATTCTTTCCTGGGATTCCAGTAATAGACTCCGATGGACATGGGAAGGTTTACTGTAACCTGTGGACCTCCAAC
This sequence comes from Schistocerca americana, assembly GCF_021461395.2. Classification (NCBI taxonomy): domain Eukaryota; kingdom Metazoa; phylum Arthropoda; class Insecta; order Orthoptera; family Acrididae; genus Schistocerca; species Schistocerca americana. The sequence goes on along the minus strand of NC_060122.1, from coordinate 34,177,102 downwards.
TTGACGAAGAGACACAGATATTGCGTCGGAATTGAATACAACAGGCACCATGCCGACTTCTGTCCTGGAGAGTAATGCTTCTATCTGTCTGTGCTTTGATTCTTTGTTGGGATTCCAGTAATAGATTCCGATGGACATGGGAAGGTTTACTGTAACCTGTGGACCTTCAACGTGACGATGAAACACAGAAATTGATCCCTGTATTGAATACAACAGGCACCATGCCGACTTCTGTCCGGGAGAAGAATGCTTCTATCTGTCTGTGCTTTGATTCTTTGCTGCGATTCCAGTAATAGATTCCGATGGACATGGGAACGTTTACTGTATCGTGTGGACCTTCAACTTGACGATGAAACACAGAAATTGCGTCGGAATTGAATACAACAGGCACAATGACGACATCTGTCCGGTAGAGTAATCCTTCTAACTGTCAGAATTTTAATTCTTTCCTGGGATTCCAGTAATAGATTCCGATGGACATGTGAAGGTTTACTGTAACCTGTGGACCTTCAACTTGACGAGGAAACACAGATATTGCGTCGGAATTGAATACAACAGGCACCATGCCGACTTCCGTCCGGGAGAGTAATGCTTCTATCTGTCTGTGCTTTGATTCTTTGCTGGGATTCCAGTAATAGATTCCGATTTACATGGGAAGGTTTACTGCAACCTGTGGACCTTCAACTTGACGATGAAACACAGAAATTGCATCGGAATTGAATTCAACAGGAACCATTCCGACTTCTGTCCGGGAGAGTAACGCTTCTATCTGTCTGTGCTTTGATTCTTTGCTGCGATTCCAGTAATAGATTCCGATGGACATGGGAAGGTTTACTGTAACCTGTGGACCTTCAACTTGACGATGAAACACAGAAATTGCGTCGAAATTGAATACAACAGGCACAATGACGACATCTGTCCGGGAGAGTAATCCTTCTAACTGTCAGAATTTTAATTCTTTCCTGGGATTCCAGTAATAGACTCCGATGGACATGGGAAGGTTCACTGTAACCTTTGGACCTCCAACTTGACGAAGAAACACAGATATTGCGTCGGAATTGAATACAACAGGCAGCATGCCGACTTCTGTCCGGGAGAGTAATGCTTCTATCTGTCTGTGCTTTGATTCTTTGCTGGGATTCCAGTAATAGATTCCGATGGACATGGGAATGTTTCCTGTAACCTGTGGACCTTCAACTTGACGATGAAACACAGAAATTGCGTCGGAATTGAATACAACAGGCACAATGACGACATCTGTCCGGGAGAGTAATCCTTCTAACTGTCAGTATTTTATTTCACTCCTGAGATTCCAGTAATAGACTCCGATGGACATTGGAAGGTTTACTGTAACCTGTGGACCTTCAACTTGACGAAGAAACACAGATATTGCGTCGGAATTGAATACAACAGGCACCATGCCGATTTCTGTCCTGGAGAGTAATGCTTCTATCTGTCTGTGCTTTGATTCTTTGCTGGGATTCCAGTAATAGATTCCGATGGACATGGGAAGGTTTACTGTAACCTGTGGACCTTCAACTTGACGAAGAAACACAGATATTGCGTCGGAATTGAATACAACAGGCACCATGCTGACTTCTGTCCGGGAGAGTAATGCTTCTAACTGTCTGTGCTTTGTTTCTTTGCTGGGATTCCAGTAATAGATTCCGTCGGACATGGGAAGGTTTACTGTAACCTGTGGACCTTCAACTTGACGATGAAACACAGAAATTGCGTCGGAATTGAATACAACAGGCACAATGACGACATCTGTCCAAGGGGAGAGTAATCCTTCTAACTGTCAGAATTTTAATTCTTTCCTGGAATTCCAGTAATAGACTCCGATGGACATGGGAAGGTTTACTGTAACCTGGCGACCTTGAACTTGACGAAGAAACACAGATATTGCGTCGGAATTGGATACAACAGGCACCATGCCGACTTCTGTCCGGGAGAGTAATGCTTCTATCTGTCTGTGCTTTGATTCTCTGCTGGGATTCCAGTAATAGATTTCGATGGGCATGGGAAGGTTTACTGTAACCTGTGGACCTTCAACTTGACGATGAAACACAGAAATTGCGTCGGAATTGAATACAACGGCACAATGACGACATCTGTCCGGTAGAGTAATCCTTCTGACTGTCAGAACTTTAATTCTTTCCTGGGATTCCAGTAATAGACTCCGATGGACATGGGAAGGTTTACTGTAACCTGTGGACCTTCAACTTGACGAAGAAACACAGATATTGCGTCAGAATTGAATACAACATTCACCATGCCGACTTCTGTCCTGGAGAGTAATGCTTCTATCTGTCTGTGCTTTGATTCTTTGCTGGGATTCCAGTAATAGATTCCGATGGACATGGGGAGGTTTACTGTAACCTGTGGACCTTCAACTTGACGATGAAACACAGAAATTGCGACGGAATAGAATACAACAGGCACCATGCCGACTTCTGTCCGGGAGAGTAATGCTCCTATCTGTCTGTGCTTTGATTCTTTGCTGGGATTCCAGTAGTAGAATGCGATGGACATGGGAAGGTTTACTGTAACCTGTGGACCTTCAACTTGACGAAGAAACACAGATATTGCGTCAGAATTGAATACAACATTCACCATGCCGACTTCTGTCCTGGAGAGTAATGCTTCTATCTGTCTGTGCTTTGATTCTTTGCTGGGAATCAAGTAACAGATTCCGATGGACATGGGGAGGTTTACTGTAACCTGTGGACCTTCAACTTGACGATGAAACACAGAAATTGCGTCGGAATTTAATACAACAGGCACAATGACGACATCTGTCCGGGAGAGTAATCCTTCTAACTGTCAGAATTTTAATTCTTTCCTGGGATTCCAGTAATAGACTCCGATGGACATGGGAAGGTTTACTGTAACCTGTGGACCTTCAACTTGACGAGGATACACAGATATTGCGTCGGAATTGTATACAACAGGCACCATGCCGACTTCCGTCCGGGAGAGTAATGCTTCTATCTGTCTGTGCTTTGATTCTTTGTTGGGATTCCAGTAATAGATTCCGATGGACATGGGAAGGTTTACTGCAACCTGTGGACCTTCAACTTGACGATGAAACGCAGAAATTGCATCGGAATTGAATACAACAGGCACCATTCCGACTTCTGTCCGGGAGAGTATCGCTTCTATCTGTCTGTGCTTTGATTCTTTGCTGCTATTCCAGTAATAGATTCCGATGGACATGGGAAGGTTTACTGTAACCTGTGGACCTTCAACTTGACGATGAAACACAGAAATTGCGTCGGAATTGAATACAACAGGCACATTGACGACATCTGTCCGGGAGAGTAATCCTTCTAACTGTCAGAATTTTAATTCTTTCTTGGGATTCCAGTAATAGACTCCGATGGACATGGGAAGGTTCACTGTAACCTTTGGACCTCCAACTTGACGAAGAAACACAGATATTGCGTCGGAATTGAATACAACAGGCACCATGCCGACTTCTGTCCGGGAGAGTAATGCTTCTATCTGTCTGTGCTTTGATTCTTTGCTGGGATTCCAGTAATAGATTCCGATGGACATGGGAATGTTTCCTGTAACCTGTGGACCTTCAACTTGACGATGAAACACAGAAATTGCGTCGGAATTGAATACAACATGCACAATGACGACATCTGTCCGGGAGAGTAATCCTTCTAACTGTCAGTATTTTATTTCACTCCTGGGATTCCAGTAATAGACTCCGATGGACATTGGAAGGTTTACTGTAACCTGTGGACTTTCAACTTGACGAAGAAACACAGATATTGCGTCGGAATTGAATACAACAGGCACCATGCCGATTTCTGTCCTGGAGAGTAATGCTTCTATCTGTCTGTGCTTTGATTCTTTGCTGGGATTCCAGTAATAGATTCCGATGGACATGGGAAGGTTTACTGTAACCTGTGGACCTTCAACTTGACGATGAAACACAGAAATTGCCTCGGAATTGAATACAACAGGCACAATGACGACATCTGTCCGGGAGAGTAATCCTTCTAACTCTCAGAATTTTAATTCCTTCCTGGGATTCCAGTAATAGACTCCGATGAACATGGGAAGGTTTACTGTAACCTGTGGACCTCCAACTTGACGAAGAAACACAGATATTGCGTCGGAATTGAATACAACAGGCAACATGCCGACTTCTGTTCTGGAGAGTAGTGCTTCTATCTGTCTGTGCTTTGATTCTTTGTTGGGATTCCAGTAATAGATTCCGATGGACATGGGAAGGTTTACTGTAACCTGTGGACCTTCAACGTGACGATGAAACACAGAAATTGCATCGCAATTGAATACAACAGGCACCATGCCGACTTCTGTCCGGGAGATGAATGCTTCTATCCGTCTAGGCTTTGATTCTTTGCTGCGATTCCAGTAATAGATTCCGATGGACATGGGAACGTTTACTGTATCCTGTGGACCTTCAACTTGACGATGAAACACAGAAATTGCGTCGGAATTGAATACAACAGGCTCAATGACGACATCTGTCCGGGAGAGTAATCCTTCTAACTGTCAGAATTTTAATTCTTTCCTGGGATTCCAGTAATAGACTCCGATGGACATGGGAAGTTTTACTGTAACCTGTGGACCTTCAACTTGACGAAGAAACACAGATATTGCGTCGGAATTGAATACAACAGACACCATGACGACTTCTGTCTGGGAGAGTAATGCTTCTATCTGTCTGTACTTTGATTCTTTGCTGGGATTCCAGTAATAGATTCCGATGGACATGGGAATTTTTACTGTAACCTGTGGACCTTCAACTTGATGATGAAACACAGAAATTGCGTCGGAATTGAATACAACAGGCACAATGATGACATCTGTCCGGGAGAGTAATCCTTCTAACTGTCAGAATTTTAATTCATTCCTGGGAAGCCAGTAATAGACTCCGATGGACATGGGAAGGTTTACTGTAAACTGTGGACCTTTAACTTGATGATGAAACACAGAAATATCAACGGAATTGAATACAACAGGCACCATGCCGACTTCTGTCCGGGAGAGTAATGCTTCTATCTGTCTGTGCTTTTATTCTTAACTGCGATTCCAGTAATAGATTCCGATGGACATGGGAAGGTTTACTGTAACCTGTGAACCTTCAACTTGACGATGAAACACAGAAATTGCGTCGGAATTGAATACAACAGGCACAATGACGACATCTGTCCGGGAGAGTAATCCTTCTAACTGTCAGTATTTTATTTCATTCCTGGGATTCCAGTAATAGACTCCGATGGACATTGGAAGGTTTACTGTAACCTGTGGACCTTCAACTTGACGAAGAAACACAGATATTGCGTCGGAATTGAATACAACAGGCACCATGCCGACTTCTGTCCTGGAGAGTAATGCTTCTATCTGTCTGTGCTTTAATTCTATGCTGGGATTCCAGTAATAGCTTCCGATGGACATGGGAAGGTTTACTGTACCCTGTGGACCTTCACCTTGACGATGAAACACAGAAATTGCGCTGGAATTGAATACAACAGGCACAATGACGACATCTGTCCGGGAGAGTAATCCTTCTAACTGTCAGAATTTTAATTCTTTCCTGGGATTCCAGTAATAGACTCCGATGGACATGGGAAGGTCTACTGTAACCTGTGGACCTTCAACTTGACGAAGAAACACAGATATTGCGTCGGAATTGAATACAACAGGCACCATGCCGACTTCTGTCCGGGAGAGTAATGGTTCTATCTGTCTGTGCGTTGATTCTTTGCTGGGATTCCAGTAAAAGATTCCGATGGACAGGGGAAGGTTTACTGTAACCTGTGGACCTTCAACTTGACGACGAAACACAGACATTGCGTCGGAATTGAATACAACAGGCACCATGCCGACTTCTGTCCGGGAGAGTAATGCTTCTATCTGTCTGTGCTTTGATTCCTTGCTGGGATTCCAGTAATAGATTCCGATGGACATGGGAAGGTTTACTGTAACCTGTGGACCTTCAGCTTGATGATGAAACACAGAAATTGCGTCGGAATTGAATACAACAGGCACAATGACGACATCTGTCCGGGAGAGAAATCCTTCTAACTGTCAGAAATTTAATTCTTTCCTTGGATTCCAGTAATAGACTCCGATGGACATGGGAAGGTTTACTGTAACCTGTGGACCTTCAACTTGACGAAGAAACACAGATATTGCGTCGGAATTGAATACAACAGGCACCATGCCGACTTCTGTCCGGGAGAGTAATGCTGCTATCTGTCTGTGCTTTGATTCTTTGCTGGGATTCCAGTAATGGATTCCAATGGACATGGGAAGGTTTACTGTAACCTGTGGACCTTCAACTTGACGATGAAACACAGAAATTGCGTCGGAATTGAATACAACAAGCACAATGACGACATCTGTCCGGGAGAGTAATCCTTCTAACTGTCAGAACTTTAATTCTTTCCCGGGATTCCAGTAATTGACTCCGATGGACATGGGAAGGTTTACTGTAACCTGTGGACCTCCAGCTTGACGAAGAAACACAGATATTGCGTCGGAATTGAATACAACAGGCACCATGCCGACTTCTGTCCTGGAGAGTAGTGCTTCTACCTGTCTGTGCTTTGATTCTTTGTTGGGATTCCAGTAATAGATTCAGATGGACATGGGAAGGTTTACTGTAACCTGTGGACCTTCAACGTGACGATGAAACACAGCAATTGCATCGGAATTGAATACAACAGGCACCATGCCGACTTCTGTCCGGAAGATGAATGCTTCTATCCGTCTGTGCTTTGATTCTTTGCTGCGATTCCAGTAATAGATTCCGATGGACATGGGAACGTTTACTGTATCCTGTGGACCTTCAACTTGACGATGAAACACAGAAATTGCGTCGGAATTGAATACAACAGGCACAATGACGACATCTGTCCGGGAGAGCAATCCTTCTAACTGTCAGAATTTTAATTAATTCCTGGGATTCCAGTAATAGACTCCGATGGACATGGGAAGTTTTACTGTAACATGTGGACCTTCAACTTGACGAAGAAACACAGATATTGCGTCGGAATTGAATACAACAGGCACCATGACGACTTCTGTCTGGGAGAGTAATGCTTCTATCTGTCTGTACTTTGATTCTTTGCTGGGATTCCAGTAATAGATTCCGATGGACATGGGAAGGTTTACTGTAACCTGTGGGCCTTCAACTTTACGATGAAACACAGAAATTGCGTCGGAATTGAATACAACAGGCACAATGATGACATCTGTCTGGGAGTGTAATCCTTCTAACTGTCAGAATTTTAATTCATTCCTGGGAATCCAGTAATAGACTCCGATGGACATGGGAAGGTTTACTGTAACCTGTGGACCTTTACCTTGACGAAGAAACACAGATATTGCGTCGGAATTGAATACAACAGGCACCATGCCGACTTCTGTCCGGGAGAGTAATGCTTCTATCTGTCTGTGCTTTGATTCTTTGCTGGGATTCAAGTAATAGATTCCGATGGACATGGGAAGGTTTACTGTAACCTGTGGACCTTCAACTTGACGATGAAACACAGAAATTGTGTCGGAATTGAATACAACAGGCACCATGCCGACTTCTGTCCGAGAGAGTAATGCTTCTATCTGTCTGTGCATTGATTCTTTGCTGGGATTGCAGTAATAGATTCCGATGGACATGGGAAGGTTTACAGTAACCTGTGGACCTTCAACTTGACGATGAAACACAGAAATTGCATCGGAATTGAATACAACAGGCACCATGCCGACTTCTGTCCGGGAGAGTAATGCTTCTATCTGTCTGTGCTTTGATTCTTTGCTGCGATTCCAGTAACAGATTCCGATGGACATGCTAAGGTTTACTGTAACCTGTGGACCTTCAACTTGACGATGAAACACAGAAATTGCTTTGGAATTGAATACAACAGGCACAATGTCGACATCTGTCCTGGAGAGTAATCCTTCTAACTGTCAGAATTTTAATTTTTTCCTGGGATTCCAGTAATAGACTCCGATGGACATGGGAAGGTTTACTGTAACCTGTGGACCTTCAACTTGACGAAGAAACACAGATATTGCGTCGGAATTGAATACAACAGGCACCATGCCGACTTCTGTCTGGGAGAGTAATGCTTCTATCCGTCTGCACTTTGATTCTTTGCTGGGATTCCAGTAATAGATTCCGATGGATATGGGAAGGTTTACTGTACCCTGTGGACCTTCAACTTGACGATGAAACACAGAAATTGCGTCGGAATTGAATACAACAGGCACAATGACGACATCTGTCCGGGAGAGTAATCCTTCTAACTGTCGGAATTTTAATTAATTCCTGGGATTCCAGTAATAGACTCCGATGGACATGGGAAGGTTTACTGTAACCTGTGGACCTTCAACTTGACGAAGAAACACAGATATTGCGTCGGAATTGAATACAACAGACACCATGACGACTTCTGTCTGGGAGAGTAATGCTTCTATCTGTCTGTACTTTGATTCTTTGCTGGGATTCCAGTAATAGATTCCGATGGACATGGGAAGGTTTACTGTAACCTGTGGACCTTCAACTTGACGATGAAACACAGAAATTGCGTCGGAATTGAATACAACAGGCACAATGATGACATCTGTCCGGGAGAGTAATCCTTCTAACTGTCAGAATTTTAATTCATTCCTGGGAAGCCAGTAATAGACTCCGATGGACATGGGAAGGTTTACTGTAACCTGTGGACCTTTAACTTGATGATGAAACACAGAAATTGCATCGGAATTGAATACAACAGGCACCATGCCGACTTCTGTCCGGGAGAGTAATGCTTCTATCTGTCTGTGCTTTGATTCTTTGCTGGGATTCCAGTAATAGATACCGATGGACATGGGAAGGTTTACTGCAACCTGTGGACCTTGAACTTGATGATGAAACACAGAAATTGCATCGGAATTGAATACAACAGGCACCATGCCGACTTCTGTCCGGGAGAGTAATGCTTCTATCTGTCTGTGCTTTTATTCTTAACTGCGATTCCAGTAATAGATTGCGATGGACATGGGAAGGTTTACTGTAACCTGTGGACCTTCAACTTGACGATGAAACACAGAAATTGCGTCGGAATTGAATACAACAGGCACAATGACGACATCTGTCCGGGAGAGTAATCCTTCTAACTGTCAGTATTTTATTTCCTTCCTGGGATTCCAGTAATAGACTCCGATGGACATTGGAAGGTTTACTGTAACCTGTGGACCTTCAACTTGACGAAGAAACACAGATATTGCGTCGGAATTGAATACAACAGGCAGCATGCCGACTTCTGTCCTGGAGAGTAATGCTTCTATCTCTCTGTGCTTTGATTCTATGCTGGGATTCCAGTAATAGCTTCCGATGGACATGGGAAGGTTTACTGTAACCTGTGGACCTTCACCTTGACGATGAAACACAGAAATTGCGCCGGAATTGAATACAACAGGCACCATGCCGACTTCTGTCCGGGAGAGTAATGCTTCTATCTGTCTGTGCTTTGATTCCTTGCTGGGATTCCAGTAATAGATTCCGATGGACATGGGAAGGTTTACTGTAACCTGTGGACCTTCAACTTGACGATGAAACACAGAAATTGCCTCGGAATTGAATACAACAGGCACAATGACGACATCTGTCCGGGAGAGTAATCCTTCTAACTCTCAGAATTTTAATTCCTTCCTGGGATTCCAGTAATAGACTCCGATGAACATGGGAAGGTTTACTGTAACCTGTGGACCTCCAACTTGACGAAGAAACACAGATATTGCGTCGGAATTGAATACAACAGGCACCATGCCGACTTCTGTCCGGGAGAGTAATGCTTCTATCTGTCTGTGCTTTGATTCTTTGCTGGGATTCCAGTAATAGATTCCGATGGACATGGGAATGTTTCCTGTAACCTGTGGACCTTCAACTTGACGATGAAACACAGAAATTGCGTCGGAATTGAATACAACATGCACAATGACGACATCTGTCCGGGAGAGTAATCCTTCTAACTGTCAGTATTTTATTTCACTCCTGGGATTCCAGTAATAGACTCCGATGGACATTGGAAGGTTTACTGTAACCTGTGGACTTTCAACTTGACGAAGAAACACAGATATTGCGTCGGAATTGAATACAACAGGCACCATGCCGATTTCTGTCCTGGAGAGTAATGCTTCTATCTGTCTGTGCTTTGATTCTTTGCTGGGATTCCAGTAATAGATTCCGATGGACATGGGAAGGTTTACTGTAACCTGTGGACCTTCAACTTGACGATGAAACACAGAAATTGCCTCGGAATTGAATACAACAGGCACAATGACGACATCTGTCCGGGAGAGTAATCCTTCTAACTCTCAGAATTTTAATTCCTTCCTGGGATTCCAGTAATAGACTCCGATGAACATGGGAAGGTTTACTGTAACCTGTGGACCTCCAACTTGACGAAGAAACACAGATATTGCGTCGGAATTGAATACAACATTCAACATGCCGACTTCTGTTCTGGAGAGTAGTGCTTCTATCTGTCTGTGCTTTGATTCTTTGTTGGGATTCCAGTAATAGATTCCGATGGACATGGGAAGGTTTACTGTAACCTGTGGACCTTCAACGTGACGATGAAACACAGAAATTGCATCGCAATTGAATACAACAGGCACCATGCCGACTTCTGTCCGGGAGATGAATGCTTCTATCCGTCTAGGCTTTGATTCTTTGCTGCGATTCCAGTAATAGATTCCGATGGACATGGGAACGTTTACTGTATCCTGTGGACCTTCAACTTGACGATGAAACACAGAAATTGCGTCGGAATTGAATACAACAGGCTCAATGACGACATCTGTCCGGGAGAGTAATCCTTCTAACTGTCAGAATTTTAATTCTTTCCTGGGATTCCAGTAATAGACTCCGATGGACATGGGAAGTTTTACTGTAACCTGTGGACCTTCAACTTGACGAAGAAACACAGATATTGCGTCGGAATTGAATACAACAGACACCATGACGACTTCTGTCTGGGAGAGTAATGCTTCTATCTGTCTGTACTTTGATTCTTTGCTGGGATTCCAGTAATAGATTCCGATGGACATGGGAATTTTTACTGTAACCTGTGGACCTTCAACTTGATGATGAAACACAGAAATTGCGTCGGAATTGAATACAACAGGCACAATGATGACATCTGTCCGGGAGAGTAATCCTTCTAACTGTCAGAATTTTAATTCATTCCTGGGAAGCCAGTAATAGACTCCGATGGACATGGGAAGGTTTACTGTAAACTGTGGACCTTTAACTTGATGATGAAACACAGAAATATCATCGGAATTGAATACAACAGGCACCATGCCGACTTCTGTCCGGGAGAGTAATGCTTCTATCTGTCTGTGCTTTTATTCTTAACTGCGATTCCAGTAATAGATTCCGATGGACATGGGAAGGTTTACTGTAACCTGTGAACCTTCAACTTGACGATGAAACACAGAAATTGCGTCGGAATTGAATACAACAGGCACAATGACGACATCTGTCCGGGAGAGTAATCCTTCTAACTGTCAGTATTTTATTTCATTCCTGGGATTCCAGTAATAGACTCCGATGGACATTGGAAGGTTTACTGTAACCTGTGGACCTTCAACTTGACGAAGAAACACAGATATTGCGTCGGAATTGAATACAACAGGCACCATGCCGACTTCTGTCCTGGAGAGTAATGCTTCTATCTGTCTGTGCTTTAATTCTATGCTGGGATTCCAGTAATAGCTTCCGATGGACATGGGAAGGTTTACTGTACCCTGTGGACCTTCACCTTGACGATGAAACACAGAAATTGCGCTGGAATTGAATACAACAGGCACAATGACGACATCTGTCCGGGAGAGTAATCCTTCTAACTGTCAGAATTTTAATTCTTTCCTGGGATTCCAGTAATAGACTCCGATGGACATGGGAAGGTCTACTGTAACCTGTGGACCTTCAACTTGACGAAGAAACACAGATATTGCGTCGGAATTGAATACAACAGGCACCATGCCGACTTCTGTCCGGGAGAGTAATGGTTCTATCTGTCTGTGCGTTGATTCTTTGCTGGGATTCCAGTAATAGATTCCGATGGACAGGGGAAGGTTTACTGTAACCTGTGGACCTTCAACTTGACGACGAAACACAGACATTGCGTCGGAATTGAATACAACAGGCACCATGCCGACTTCTGACCGGGAGAGTAATGCTTCTATCTGTCTGTGCTTTGATTCCTTGCTGGGATTCCAGTAATAGATTCCGATGGACATGGGAAGGTTTACTGTAACCTGTGGACCTTCAGCTTGATGATGAAACACAGAAATTGCGTCGGAATTGAATACAACAGGCACAATGACGACATCTGTCCGGGAGAGAAATCCTTCTAACTGTCAGAATTTTAATTCTTTCCTTGGATTCCAGTAATAGACTCCGATGGACATGGGAAGGTTTACTGTAACCTGTGGACCTTCAACTTGACGAAGAAACACAGATATTGCGTCGGAATTGAATACAACAGGCACCATGCCGACTTCTGTCCGGGAGAGTAATGCTGCTATCTGTCTGTGCTTTGATTCTTTGCTGGGATTCCAGTAATGGATTCCAATGGACATGGGAAGGTTTACTGTAACCTGTGGACCTTCAACTTGACGATGAAACACAGAAATTGCGTCGGAATTGAATACAACAAGCACAATGACGACATCTGTCCGGGAGAGTAATCCTTCTAACTGTCAGAACTTTAATTCTTTCCCGGGATTCCAGTAATTGACTCCGATGGACATGGGAAGGTTTACTGTAACCTGTGGACCTCCAGCTTGACGAAGAAACACAGATATTGCGTCGGAATTGAATACAACAGGCACCATGCCGACTTCTGTCCTGGAGAGTAGTGCTTCTACCTGTCTGTGCTTTGATTCTTTGTTGGGATTCCAGTAATAGATTCAGATGGACATGGGAAGGTTTACTGTAACCTGTGGACCTTCAACGTGACGATGAAACACAGCAATTGCATCGGAATTGAATACAACAGGCACCATGCCGACTTCTGTCCGGAAGATGAATGCTTCTATCCGTCTGTGCTTTGATTCTTTGCTGCGATTCCAGTAATAGATTCCGATGGACATGGGAACGTTTACTGTATCCTGTGGACCTTCAACTTGACGATGAAACACAGAAATTGCGTCGGAATTGAATACAACAGGCACAATGACGACATCTGTCCGGGAGAGCAATCCTTCTAACTGTCAGAATTTTAATTAATTCCTGGGATTCCAGTAATAGACTCCGATGGACATGGGAAGTTTTACTGTAACATGTGGACCTTCAACTTGACGAAGAAACACAGATATTGCGTCGGAATTGAATACAACAGGCACCATGACGACTTCTGTCTGGGAGAGTAATGCTTCTATCTGTCTGTACTTTGATTCTTTGCTGGGATTCCAGTAATAGATTCCGATGGACATGGGAAGGTTTACTGTAACCAGTGGGCCTTCAACTTTACGATGAAACACAGAAATTGCGTCGGAATTGAATACAACAGGCACAATGATGACATCTGTCCGGGAGTGTAATCCTTCTAACTGTCAGAATTTTAATTCATTCCTGGGAATCCAGTAATAGACTCCGATGGACATGGGAAGGTTTACTGTAACCTGTGGACCTTTACCTTGACGAAGAAACACAGATATTGCGTCGGAATTGAATACAACAGGCACCATGCCGACTTCTGTCCGGGAGAGTAATGCTTCTATCTGTCTGTGCTTTGATTCTTTGCTGGGATTCAAGTAATAGATTCCGATGGACATGGGAAGGTTTACTGTAACCTGTGGACCTTCAACTTGACGATGAAACACAGAAATTGTGTCGGAATTGAATACAACAGGCACCATGCCGACTTCTGTCCGAGAGAGTAATGCTTCTATCTGTCTGTGCATTGATTCTTTGCTGGGATTGCAGTAATAGATTCCGATGGACATGGGAAGGTTTACAGTAACCTGTGGACCTTCAACTTGACGATGAAACACAGAAATTGCATCGGAATTGAATACAACAGGCACCATGCCGACTTCTGTCCGGGAGAGTAATGCTTCTATCTGTCTGTGCTTTGATTCTTTGCTGCGATTCCAGTAACAGATTCCGATGGACATGCTAAGGTTTACTGTAACCTGTGGACCTTCAACTTGACGATGAAACACAGAAATTGCTTTGGAATTGAATACAACAGGCACAATGTCGACATCTGTCCTGGAGAGTAATCCTTCTAACTGTCAGAATTTTAATTTTTTCCTGGGATTCCAGTAATAGACTCCGATGGACATGGGAAGGTTTACTGTAACCTGTGGACCTTCAACTTGACGAAGAAACACAGATATTGCGTCGGAATTGAATACAACAGGCACCATGCCGACTTCTGTCTGGGAGAGTAATGCTTCTATCCGTCTGCACTTTGATTCTTTGCTGGGATTCCAGTAATAGATTCCGATGGATATGGGAAGGTTTACTGTACCCTGTGGACCTTCAACTTGACGATGAAACACAGAAATTGCGTCGGAATTGAATACAACAGGCACAATGACGACATCTGTCCGGGAGAGTAATCCTTCTAACTGTCGGAATTTTAATTAATTCCTGGGATTCCAGTAATAGACTCCGATGGACATGGGAAGGTTTACTGTAACCTGTGGACCTTCAACTTGACGAAGAAACACAGATATTGCGTCGGAATTGAATACAACAGACACCATGACGACTTCTGTCTGGGAGAGTAATGCTTCTATCTGTCTGTACTTTGATTCTTTGCTGGGATTCCAGTAATAGATTCCGATGGACATGGGAAGGTTTACTGTAACCTGTGGACCTTCAACTTGACGATGAAACACAGAAATTGCGTCGGAATTGAATACAACAGGCACAATGATGACATCTGTCCGGGAGAGTAATCCTTCTAACTGTCAGAATTTTAATTCATTCCTGGGAAGCCAGTAATAGACTCCGATGGACATGGGAAGGTTTACTGTAACCTGTGGACCTTTAACTTGATGATGAAACACAGAAATTGCATCGGAATTGAATACAACAGGCACCATGCCGACTTCTGTCCGGGAGAGTAATGCTTCTATCTGTCTGTGCTTTGATTCTTTGCTGGGATTCCAGTAATAGATACCGATGGACATGGGAAGGTTTACTGCAACCTGTGGACCTTGAACTTGATGATGAAACACAGAAATTGCATCGGAATTGAATACAACAGGCACCATGCCGACTTCTGTCCGGGAGAGTAATGCTTCTATCTGTCTGTGCTTTTATTCTTAACTGCGATTCCAGTAATAGATTGCGATGGACATGGGAAGGTTTACTGTAACCTGTGGACCTTCAACTTGACGATGAAACACAGAAATTGCGTCGGAATTGAATACAACAGGCACAATGACGACATCTGTCCGGGAGAGTAATCCTTCTAACTGTCAGTATTTTATTTCCTTCCTGGGATTCCAGTAATAGACTCCGATGGACATTGGAAGGTTTACTGTAACCTGTGCACCTTCAACTTGACGAAGAAACACAGATATTGCGTCGGAATTGAATACAACAGGCAGCATGCCGACTTCTGTCCTGGAGAGTAATGCTTCTATCTCTCTGTGCTTTGATTCTATGCTGGGATTCCAGTAATAGCTTCCGATGGACATGGGAAGGTTTACTGTAACCTGTGGACCTTCACCTTGACGATGAAACACAGAAATTGCGCCGGAATTGAATACAACAGGCACCATGCCGACTTCTGTCCGGGAGAGTAATGCTTCTATCTGTCTGTGCTTTGATTCCTTGCTGGGATTCCAGTAATAGATTCCGATGGACATGGGAAGGTTTACTGTAACCTGTGGACCTTCAGCTTGACGATGAAACACGGAAATTGCGTCGGAATTGAATACAACAGGCACAATGACGACATCTGTCCGGGAGAGAAATCCTTCTAACTGTCAGAATTTTAATTCTTTCCTTGGATTCCAGTAATAGACTCCGATGGACATGGGAAGGTTTACTGTAACCTGTGGACCTTCAACTTGACGAAGAAACACAGATATTGCGTCGGAATTGAATACAACAGGCTCCATGCCGACTTCTGTCCGGGAGAGTAATGCTTCTATCTGTCTGTGCTTTGATTCTTTGCTGCGATTCCAGTAACAGATTCCGATGGACATGCTAAGGTTTACTGTAACCTGTGGACCTTCAACTTGACGATGAAACACAGAAATTGCTTTGGAATTGAATACAACAGGCACAATGTCGACATCTGTCCTGGAGAGTAATCCTTCTAACTGTCAGAATTTTAATTTTTTCCTGGGATTCCAGTAATAGACTCCGATGGACATGGGAAGGTTTACTGTAACCTGTGGACCTTCAACTTGACGAAGAAACACAGATATTGCGTCGGAATTGAATACAACAGGCACCATGCCGACTTCTGTCTGGGAGAGTAATGCTTCTATCCGTCTGCACTTTGATTCTTTGCTGGGATTCCAGTAATAGATCCGATGGATATGGGAAGGTTTACTGTACCCTGTGGACCTTCAACTTGACGATGAAACACAGAAATTGCGTCGGAATTGAATACAACAGGCACAATGACGACATCTGTCCGGGAGAGTAATCCTTCTAACTGTCGGAATTTTAATTAATTCCTGGGATTCCAGTAATAGACTCCGATGGACATGGGAAGGTTTACTGTAACCTGTGGACCTTCAACTTGACGAAGAAACACAGATATTGCGTCGGAATTGAATACAACAGACACCATGACGACTTCTGTCTGGGAGAGTAATGCTTCTATCTGTCTGTACTTTGATTCTTTGCTGGGATTCCAGTAATAGATTCCGATGGACATGGGAAGGTTTACTGTAACCTGTGGACCTTCAACTTGACGATGAAACACAGAAATTGCGTCGGAATTGAATACAACAGGCACAATGATGACATCTGTCCGGGAGAGTAATCCTTCTAACTGTCAGAATTTTAATTCATTCCTGGGAAGCCAGTAATAGACTCCGATGGACATGGGAAGGTTTACTGTAACCTGTGGACCTTTAACTTGATGATGAAACACAGAAATTGCATCGGAATTGAATACAACAGGCACCATGCCGACTTCTGTCCGGGAGAGTAATGCTTCTATCTGTCTGTGCTTTGATTCTTTGCTGGGATTCCAGTAATAGATACCGATGGACATGGGAAGGTTTACTGCAACCTGTGGACCTTGAACTTGATGATGAAACACAGAAATTGCATCGGAATTGAATACAACAGGCACCATGCCGACTTCTGTCCGGGAGAGTAATGCTTCTATCTGTCTGTGCTTTTATTCTTAACTGCGATTCCAGTAACAGATTGCGATGGACATGGGAAGGTTTACTGTAACCTGTGGACCTTCAACTTGACGATGAAACACAGAAATTGCGTCGGAATTGAATACAACAGGCACAATGACGACATCTGTCCGAGAGAGTAATCCTTCTAACTGTCAGTATTTTATTTCCTTCCTGGGATTCCAGTAATAGACTCCGATGGACATTGGAAGGTTTACTGTAACCTGTGGACCTTCAACTTGACGAAGAAACACAGATATTGCGTCGGAATTGAATACAACAGGCAGCATGCCGACTTCTGTCCTGGAGAGTAATGCTTCTATCTCTCTGTGCTTTGATTCTATGCTGGGATTCCAGTAATAGCTTCCGATGGACATGGGAAGGTTTACTGTAACCTGTGGACCTTCACCTTGACGATGAAACACAGAAATTGCGCCGGAATTGAATACAACAGGCACCATGCCGACTTCTGTCCGGGAGAGTAATGCTTCTATCTGTCTGTGCTTTGATTCCTTGCTGGGATTCCAGTAATAGATTCCGATGGACATGGGAAGGTTTACTGTAACCTGTGGACCTTCAGCTTGACGATGAAACACGGAAATTGCGTCGGAATTGAATACAACAGGCACAATGACGACATCTGTCCGGGAGAGAAATCCTTCTAACTGTCAGAATTTTAATTCTTTCCTTGGATTCCAGTAATAGACTCCGATGGACATGGGAAGGTTTACTGTAACCTGTGGACCTTCAACTTGACGAAGAAACACAGATATTGCGTCGGAATTGAATACAACAGGCTCCATGCCGACTTCTGTCCGGGAGAGTAATGCTTCTATCTGTCTGTGCTTTGATTCTTTGCTGGGATTCCAGTAATAGATTCCAATGGACATGGGAAGGTTTACTGTAACCTGTGGACCTTCAACTTGACGATGAAACACAGAAATTGCGTCGGAATTGAATACAACAAACACAATGACGACATCTGTCCGGGAGAGTAATCCTTCTAACTGTCAGAACTTTAAACCTTTCCTGGGATTCCAGTAATAGACTCCGATGGACATGGGAAGGTTTACTGTAACCTGTGGACCTTCAACTTGACGAAGAAACACAGATATTGCGTCAGAATTGAATACAACAGGCACCATGCCGACTTCTGTCCTGGAGAGTAATGCTTCTATCTGTCTGTGCTTTGATTCTTTGCTGGGATTCCAGTAATAGATTCCGATGGACATGGGAAGGTTTACTGTAACCTGTGGACCTTCAACGTGACGATGAAACACAGAAATTGCGACGGAATTGAATACAACAGGCACCATGCCGACTTCTGTCCGGGAGAGTAATGCTCGTATCTGTCTGTGCTTTGATTCTTTGCTGGGATTCCAGTAATAGATTGCGATGGACATGGGAAGGTTTACTGTAACCTGTGGACCTTCAACATGACGATGAAACACAGAAATTGCGTCGGAATTTAATACAACAGGCACAATGACGACATCTGTCCGGGAGAGTAATCCTTCTAACTCTCAGAAATTTAATTCTTTCCTGGGATTCCAGTAATAGACTCCGATGGACATGGGAAGGTTTACTGTAACCTGTGGACCTTCAACTTGACGAAGAAACACAGATATTGCGTCGGAATTGAATACAACAGACACCATGACGACTTCTGTCTGGGAGAGTAATGCTTCTATCTGTCTGTACTTTGATTCTTTGCTGGGATTCCAGTAATAGATTCCGATGGACATGGGAAGGTTTACTGTAACCTGTGGACCTTCAACTTGACGATGAAACACAGAAATTGCGTCGAAATTGAATACAACAGGCACAATGATGACATCTGTCCGGGAGAGTAATCCTTCTAACTGTCAGAATTTTAATTCATTCCTGGGAAGCCAGTAATAGACTCCGATGGACATGGGAAGGTTTACTGTAACCTGTGGACCTTTAACTTGATGATGAAACACAGAAATTGCATCGGAATTGAATACAACAGGCACCATGCCGACTTCTGTCCGGGAGAGTAATGCTTCTAACTGTCTGTGCTTTGATTCTTTGCTGGGATTCCAGTAATAGATACCGATGGACATGGGAAGGTTTACTGCAACCTGTGGACCTTGAACTTGATGATGAAACACAGAAATTGCATCGGAATTGAATACAACAGACACCATGCCGACTTCTGTCCGGGAGAGTAATGCTTCTATCTGTCTGTGCTTTTATTCTTAACTGCGATTCCAGTAATAGATTCCGATGGACATGGGAAGGTTTACTGTAACCTGTGGACCTTCAACTTGACGATGAAACACAGAAATTGCGTCGGAATTGAATACAACAGGCACAATGACGACATCTGTCCGGGAGAGTAATCCTTCTAACTGTCAGTATTTTATTTCATTCCTGGGATTCCAGTAATAGACTCCGATGGACATTGGAAGGTTTACTGTAACCTGTGGACCCTCAACTTGACGAAGAAACACAGATATTGCGTCGGAATTGAATACAACAGGCAGCATGCCGACTTCTGTCCTGGAGAGTAATGCTTCTATCTGTCTGTGCTTTGATTCTATGCTGGGATTCCAGTAATAGCTTCCGATGGACATGGGAAGGTTTACTGTAACCTGTGGACCTTCACCTTGACGATGAAACACAGAAATTGCGCCGGAATTGAATACAACAGGCACCATGCCGACTTCTGTCCGGGAGAGTAATGCTTCTATCTGTCTGTGCTTTGATTCCTTGCTGGGATTCCAGTAATAGATTCCGATGGACATGGGAGGGTTTACTGTAACCTGTGGACCTTCAGCTTGACGATGAAACACGGAAATTGCGTCGGAATTGAATACAACAGGCACAATGACGACATCTGTCCGGGAGAGAAATCCTTCTAACTGTCAGAATTTTAATTCTTTCCTTGGATTCCAGTAATAGACTCCGATGGACATGGGAAGGTTTACTGTAACCTGTGGACCTTCAACTTGACGAAGAAACACAGATATTGCGTCGGAATTGAATACAACAGGCACCATGCCGACTTCTGTCCGGGAGAGTAATGCTTCTATCTGTCTGTGCTTTGATTCTTTGCTGGGATTCCAGCAATAGATTCCAATGGACATGGGAAGGTTTACTGTAACCTGTGGACCTTCAACTTGACGATGAAACACAGAAATTGCGTCGGAATTGAATACAACAAACACAATGACGACATCTGTCCGGGAGAGTAATCCTTCTAACTGTCAGAACTTTAATTCTTTCCTGGGATTCCAGTAATAGACTCCGATGGACATGGGAAGGTTTACTGTAACCTGTGGACCTTCAACTTGACGATGAAACACAGAAATTGCGTCAGAATTGAATACAACAGGCACCATGCCGACTTCTGTCCTGGAGAGTAATGCTTCTATCTGTCTGTGCTTTGATTCTTTGCTGGGATTCCAGTAATAGATTCCGATGGACATGGGAAGGTTTACTGTAACCTGTGGACCTTCAACGTGACGATGAAACACAGAAATTGCGACGGAATTGAATACAACAGGCACCATGCCGACTTCTGTCCGGGAGAGTAATGCTCCTATCTGTCTGTGCTTTGATTCTTTGCTGGGATTCCAGTAATAGATTGCGATGGACATGGGGAGGTTTACTGTAACCTGTGGACCTTCAACATGACGATGAAACACAGAAATTGCGTCGGAATTTAATACAACAGGCACAATGACGACATCTGTCCGGGAGAGTAATCCTTCTAACTCTCAGAATTTTAATTCTTTCCTGGGATTCCAGTAATAGACTCCGATGGACATGGGAAGGTTTACTGTAACCTGTGGACCTCCAACTTGACGAAGAAACACAGATATTGCGTCGGAATTGAATACAACAGGCACCATGCCGACTTCTGTCCTGGAGAGTAGTGCTTCTATCTGTCTGTGCTTTGATTCTTTGTTGGGATTCCAGTAATAAATTCCGATGGACATGGGAAATTTTACTGTAACCTGTGGACCTTCAACGTGACGATGAAACACAGCAATTGCATCGGAATTGAACACAACAGGCACCATGACGACTTCTGTCTGGGAGAGTAATGCTTCTATCTGTCTGTACTTTGATTCCTTGCTGGGATTCCAGTAATAGATTCCGATGGACATGGGAAGGTTTACTGTAACCTGTGGACCTTCAACTTGACGATGAAACACAGAAATTGCGTCGGAATTGAATACAACAGGCACAATGACGACATCTGTCCGGGAGAGCAATCCTTCTAACTGTCAGAATTTTAATTAATTCCTGGGATTCCAGTAATAGACTCCGATGGACATGGGAAGTTTTACTGTAACCTGTGGACCTTCAACTTGACGAAGAAACACAGATATTGCGTCGGAATTGAATACAACAGGCACCATGACGACTTCTGTCTGGGAGAGTAATGCTTCTATCTGTCTGTACTTTGATTCTTTGCTGGGATTCCAGTAATAGATTCCGATGGACATGGGAAGGTTTTCTGTAACCTGTGGACCTTCAACTTTACGATGAAACACAGAAATTTGCTTCGGAATTGAATACAACAGGCACAATGATGACATCTGTCCGGGAGAGTAATCCTTCTAACTGTCAGAATTTTAATTCATTCCTGGGAATCCAGTAATAGACTCCGATGGACATGGGAAGGTTTACTGTAACCTGTGGACCTTTACCTTGACGAAGAAACACAGATATTGCGTCGGAATTGAATACAACAGGCACCATGCCGACTTCTGTCCGGGAGAGTAATGCTTCTATCTGTCTGTGCTTTGATTCTTTGCTGGGATTCAAGTAATAGATTCCGATGGACATGGGAAGGTTTACTGTAACCTGTGGACCTTCAACTTGACGATGAAACACAGAAATTGTGTCGGAATTGAATACAACAGGCACCATGCCGACTTCTGTCCGGGAGAGTAATGCTTCTATCTGTCTGTGCATTGATTCTTTGCTGGGATTGCAGTAATAGATTCCGATGGACATGGGAAGGTTTACAGTAACCTGTGGACCTTCAACTTGACGAAGAAACACAGAAATTGCATCGCAATTGAATACAACAGGCACCATGCCGACTTCTGTCCGGGAGAGTAATGCTTCTATCTGTCTGTGCTTTGATTCTTTGCTGCGATTCCAGTAACAGATTCCGATGGACATGCTAAGGTTTACTGTAACCTGTGGACCTTCAACTTGACGATGAAACACAGAAATTGCTTTGGAATTGAATACAACAGGCACAATGTCGACATCTGTCCTGGAGAGTAATCCTTCTAACTGTCAGAATTTTAATTTTTTCCTGGGATTCCAGTAATAGACTCCGATGGACATGGGAAGGTTTACTGTAACCTGTGGACCTTCAACTTGACGAAGAAACACAGATATTGCGTCGGAATTGAATACAACAGGCACCATGCCGACTTCTGTCTGGGAGAGTAATGCTTCTATCCGTCTGCACTTTGATTCTTTGCTGGGATTCCAGTAATAGATTCCGATGGATATGGGAAGGTTTACTGTAACCTGTGGACCTTCAACTTGACGATGAAACACAGAAATTGCGTCGGAATTGAATACAACAGGCACAATGACGACATCTGTCCGGGAGAGTAATCCTTCTAACTGTCGGAATTTTAATTAATTCGTGGGATTCCAGTAATAGACTCCGATGGACATGGGAAGTTTTACTGTAACCTGTGGACCTTCAACTTGACGAAGAAACACAGATATTGCGTCGGAATTGAATACAACAGACACCATGACGACTTCTGTCTGGGAGAGTAATGCTTCTATCTGTCTGTACTTTGATTCTTTGCTGGGATTCCAGTAATAGATTCCGATGGACATGCGAAGGTTTACTGTAACCTGTGGACCTTCAACTTGACGATGAAACACAGAAATTGCGTCGGAATTGAATACAACAGGCACAATGATGACATCTGTCCGGGAGAGTAATCCTTCTAACTGTCAGAATTTTAATTCATTCCTGGGAAGCCAGTAATAGACTCCGATGGACATGGGATGGTTTACTGTAACCTGTGGACCTTTAACTTGATGATGAAACACAGAAATTGCATCGGAATTGAATACAACAGGCACCATGCCGACTTCTGTCCGGGAGAGTAATGCTTCTATCTGTCTGTGCTTTGATTCTTTGCTGGGATTCCAGTAATAGATACCGATGGACATGGGAAGGTTTACTGCAACCTGTGGACCTTGAACTTGATGATGAAACACAGAAATTGCATCGGAATTGAATACAACAGGCACCATGCCGACTTCTGTCCGGGAGAGTAATGCTTCTATCTGTCTGTGCTTTTATTCTTAACTGCGATTCCAGTAATAGATTCCGATGGACATGGGAAGGTTTACTGTAACCTGTGGACCTTCAACTTGACGATGAAACACAGAAATTGCGTCGGAATTGAATACAACAGGCACAATGACGACATCTGTCCGGGAGAGTAATCCTTCTAACTGTCAGTATTTTATTTCATTCCTGGGATTCCAGTAATAGACTCCGATGGACATTGGAAGGTTTACTGTAACCTGTGGACCTTCAACTTGACGAAGAAACACAGATATTGCGTCGGAATTGAATACAACAGGCAGCATGCCGACTTCTGTCCTGGAGAGTAATGCTTCTATCTGTCTGTGCTTTGATTCTATGCTGGGATTCCAGTAATAGCTTCCGATGGACATGGGAAGGTTTACTGTAACCTGTGGACCTTCACCTTGACGATGAAACACAGAAATTGCGCCGGAATTGAATACAACAGGCACAATGACGACATCTGTCCGGGAGGGTAATCCTTCAAACTGTCAGAATTTTAATTCTTTCCTGGGATTCCAGTAATAGACTCCGATGGACATGGGAAGGTCTACTGTAACCTGTGGACCTTCAACGTGACGAAGAAACACAGATATTGCGTCGGAATTGAATATAACAGGCACCATGCCGACTTCTGTCCGGGAGAGTAATGCTTCTATCTGTCTGTGCGTTGATTCTTTGCTGGGATTCCAGTAATAGATTCCGATGGACAGGGGAAGGTTTACTGTAACCTGTGGACCTTCAACTTGACGAAGAAACACAGACATTGCGTCGGAATTGACACAACAGGCACCATGCCGACTTCTGTCCGGGAGAGTAATGCTTCTATCTGTCTGTGCTTTGATTCCTTGCTGGGATTCCAGTAATAGATTCCGATGGACATGGGAAGGCTTACTGTAACCTGTGGACCTTCAGCTTGACGATGAAACACGGAAATTGCGTCGGAATTGAATACAACAGGCACAATGACGACATCTGTCCGGGAGAGAAATCCTTCTAACTATCAGAATTTTAATTCTTTCCTTGGATTCCAGTAATAGACTCCGCTGGACATGGGAAGGTTTACTGTAACCTGTGGACCTTCAACTTGACGAAGAAACACAGATATTGCGTCGGAATTGAATACAACAGGCACCATGCCGACTTCTGTCCGGGAGAGTAATGCTTCTATCTGTCTGTGCTTTGATTCTTTGCTGGGATTCCAGTAATAGATTCCAATGGACATGGGAAGGTTTACTGTAACCTGTGGACCTTCAACTTGACGATGAAACACAGAAATTGCGTCGGAATTGAATACAACAAACACAATGACGACATCTGTCCGGGAGAGTAATCCTTCTAACTGTCAGAACTTTAATTCTTTCCTGGGATTCCAGTAATAGACTCCGATGGACATGGGAAGGTTTACTGTAACCTGTGGACCTTCAACTTGACGAAGAAACACAGATATTGCGTCAGAATTGAATACAACAGGCACCATGCCGACTTCTGTCCTGGAGAGTAATGCTTCTATCTGTCTGTGCTTTGATTCTTTGCTGGGATTCCAGTAATAGATTCCGATGGACATGGGAAGGTTTACTGTAACCTATGGACCTTCAACGTGACGATGAAACACAGAAATTGCGACGGAATTGAATACAACAGGCACCATGCCGACTTCTGTCCGGGAGAGTAATGCTCCTATCTGTCTGTGCTTTGATTCTTTGCTGGGATTCCAGTAATAGATTGCGATGGACATGGGAAGGTTTACTGTAACCTGTGGACCTTCAACTTGACGATGAAACACAGAAATTGCGTCGGAATTTAATACAACAGGCACAATGTCGACATCTGTCCGGGAGAGTAATCCTTCTAACTCTCAGAATTTTAATTCTTTCCTGGGATTCCAGTAATAGACTCCGATGGACATGGGAAGGTTTACTGTAACCTGTGGACCTCCAACTTGACGAAGAAACACAGATATTGCGTCGGAATTGAATACAACAGGCACCATGCCGACTTCTGTCCTGGAGAGTAGTGCTTCTATCTGTCTGTGCTTTGATTCTTTTTTGGGATTCCAGTAATAAATTCCGATGGACATGGGAAGGTTTACTGTAACCTGTGGACCTTCAACGTGACGATGAAACACAGCAATTGCATCGGAATTGAACACAACAGGCACCATGACGACTTCTGTCTGGGAGAGTAATGCTTCTATCTGTCTGTACTTTGATTCCTTGCTGGGATTCCAGTAATAGATTCCGATGGACATGGGAAGGTTTACTGTAACCTGTTGACCTTCAACTTGACGATGAAACACAGAAATTGCGTCGGAATTGAATACAACAGGCACAATGACGACATCTGTCCGGGAGAGCAATCCTTCTAACTGTCAGAATTTTAATTAATCCCTGGGATTCCAGTAATAGACTCCGATGGACATGGGAAGTTTTACTGTAACCTGTGGACCTTCAACTTGACGAAGAAACACAGATATTGCGTCGGAATTGAATACAACAGGCACCATGACGACTTCTGTCTGGGAGAGTAATGCTTCTATCTGTTTGTACTTTGATTCTTTGCTGGGATTCCAGTAATAGATTCCGATGGACATGGGAAGGTTTTCTGTAACCTGTGGACCTTCAACTTTACGATGAAACACAGAAATTGCGTCGGAATTGAATACAACAGGCACAATGATGACATCTGTCCGGGAGAGTAATCCTTCTAACTGTCAGAATTTTAATTCATTCCTGGGAATCCAGTAATAGACTCCGATGGACATGGAAAAGTTTACTGTGAACTGTGGACCTTCAACTTGACGATGAAACACAGATATTGCGTCGGAATTGAATAGTAAAGGCACCATGCCGACTTCTGTCCGGGAGAGTAATGCATCTAACTAACTGTACTATGATTCTGTCCTGGGATTCCAGTAACAGATTCCGATGGCCATGGGAAGGTTTACTGTAACCTGTGGACCTTCAACTGAACGATGAAACACAGAAATTGCGTCGGAATTCAATCCAACAGGCACCATGCCGACATCTCTCCGGGAGAGTAATGCTTCTAACTGTCTGCGCTTTGATTCTTTCCTGGAATTCCAGTAACAGATTGTGATGGACATGGAAAAGTTTACTGTGAACTGTGGACCTTCAACTTGACGATGAAACACAGATATTGCGTCGGAATTGAATAGTAAAGGCACCATGCCGACTTCTGTCCGGGAGAGTAATGCATCTAACTAACTGTACTATGATTCTGTCCTGGGATTCCAGTAACAGATTCCGATGGCCATGGGAAGGTTTACTGTAACCTGTGGACCTTCAACTCGACGATGAAACATAGAAATTGCGTCGTAATTAAATACACCAGGCACCATGCCGACTTCACTCCGGGAGAGTATTGCTTCTAACTGTCTGTGTTTTGATTCTTTCCTGGGATTCCAGTAACAGATTCCGATGGACATGGAAAAGTTTACTCTAACCTCTGAACCTTCAAATTGACGATGAAACACAGAAATTGCGTCGGAATTGATTATAACTGGCACCATGCCGACTTCTGTACGGGAGAGTAAGGCTTCCAACTGTCTGTACTTTGATTCTGTCCTGGGATTCCAGTAATAGATTCCGATGGACATGGGAAGGTATACTGTAACCTGTGGACCATCAACTTGACGATGAAACACAGAAATTACGTCGGAATTGAATACAACAGGCACCATGAAGACTTCTCTCCGGGAGAGTAATGATTCTAAATGTCTTTGCTTTGATTCTTTCCTGGGATCCCAATAATAGATTCCGATGGACATGCAAAGGATTACTGTGACATGTGGACCTTCAACTTGACGATGAAACACAGAAATTGCGTCGGAATTGAATACAACAGGCACCATGCCGACTTTTCTCCGGGAGAGTAATGCTTCCAACTGTCTGTGCTGTGATTCTTTCCTGGGATTCCAGTTATAGATTCAGATGGACATGGGAAGGTTTACTGTAACCTGTGGACATTCAACTATACGATGAAACACAGAAATTGGGTCGGAATTGAATACAACAGGCTACATGCCGACTTCTCTCCGGGAGAGTAATGCCTCTAACTGTCTGTGCCTTGATTCTTTCCTGGGATTCCAGTAATAGATTCCGATGGGCATGGGAAGCATTACTGTTACCTGTGGACCATAAACATGACGAAGAAACACAGTAATTGCGGCGGAATTGAATACAACAAACACCATGCCGACTTTTCTCCGGGAGAGTAATGCTTCCAACTGTCTGTGCTGTGATTCTTTCCTGGGATTCCAGTTATAGATTCAGATGGACATGGGAAGGTTTACTGTAACCTGTGGACATTCAACTATACGATGAAACACAGAAATTGGGTCGGAATTGAATACAACAGGCTACATGCCGACTTCTCTCCGGGAGAGTAATGCTTCTAACTGTCTGTGCTTTGATTCTTTCCTGGGATTCCAATAATAGATTCCGATGGACATGGGAAGGTTTACTGTAACCTGTGGACCTTCAACAAGACGATGAATCACATAAATATTGTCGGAATTGAATACAACATTCACCATGCCCACTTCTGTCCGGGAGAGTAGTGCTTCTAACTGTCGGTGCTTTGATTCTTTCCTGGGATTCCAGTAATAGATTCCGATGGACATGGGAATGTTTACTGTAACCTGTGGACCTTCAACTTGACGATGAAACACAGATATTGCGTCGGAATTGAATACAACAGTCACTATGCCTACTTCTCTCCGGGAGAGTAATGCTTCCAACTGTCTGTGCTTTGATTCCTTCCTGGAATTCCAGTAATAGATTCCGATGGACATGGGAAGGTTTACTGTAACCTGTGGACCTTCAACTTGACGATGAAACACAGAAATTGCGTTGTAATTGAATACAACAAACACCATGCCGACTTCTGTCCGGGAGAGTAATGCTTCCAACTGTCTGAGTTTTGATTCTTTCCTGGGAATCCAGTAATAGATTGCGATGGACATGGGAAGGTTTACTGTAACCTGTGGACCTTCAACTTGACGATGAAAAATAGAAATTGCGTCGGAATTGAATACAACAGGCACCATGCCGACCTCTCCGGGAGAGTAATGCTTCCAACTCACTGTGCTTTGATTCTCTCCTGGGATTCCAGTAATAGATTCCGATGGACCGGGAAGGAATACTGTAACCTGTGGAACATCAACATGACGAAGAAACACAGAAATTGCGTCGTAATTGAATACAACAAACACCATGCCGGCTTCTGTCCGGGAGAGTAATGCTTCCAACTGTCTGTGCTTTCCTGGGATTCCAGTAATAGATTGCGATGGACATGGGAAGGTTTACTGTAACCTGTGGACCTTCAACTTGACGATGAAACATAGAAATTGCGTCGGAATTGAATACAACAGACACCATGCCGACTTTTCTCCGGGAGAGTAATGCTTCCAACTGTCTGTGCTTAGATTTTTTCCTGGGATTCCTGTAGTAGATTCCGATGGTCATGGGAAGGTTTACTGTTACCTGTGGACCTTCAACTTGACAATGAAACACAGAAATTGGGTCGGAATTGTATACAACAGGCTCCATGCCGAATTCTCTCCGGGAGAGTAATGCTTGTAACTGTCTGTGCTTTGATTCTTTTCTGAGATTCCAGTAATTGATTCCGATGGACATGGGAAAGGTTATGTAACCGGTGGACCTTCAACTTGACGATGAATCACATAAATATCGTCGGAATTGAATACAACAGGCACCATGCCGACTTCTGTTAGGGAGAGCAGTCCTTCTAACTGTCTGTGCTTTGATTCTTTCCTGGGATTCCAGTAATAGACTCCGATAGACATGGGAAGGTACACTGTAACATGTGGACCTTCAACTTGACGATGAAACACAGAAATTGCGTCGGAATTGAATATAACAGTCACTATGACGACTTCTCTCCGGGAGAGTAATGCTTCCAACTGTCTGTGCTTTGATTCTTTCCTGGGTGTCCAGCAATAGATTCCGATGGACATGGGAAGGATTACTGTAACCTGTGGGCCTTCAACTTGACGATGAAACACAGAAATTACGTCGAAATTGAATACAACAAACACCATGCTGACTTCTCCCGGGGGAGTAATGCTTCAAACTGTCTGTGCTTTGATTTTTTCCTTGGATTATAGTAACAGATTCCGATGGGCATGGGAGGATTTACTGTAACCTTTGGACCTTCAACTTGACGATGAAACACAGAAATAGCGTCGGAATTGAATACCACAGTTACCATGCCGACTTCTGTCCGTGAGAGTAATGCTTCTAACTGTCTGTGTTGTGATTCTTTCCTGGGATTCCAGCAATAGATTCCGATGGACATGGGAAGGTTTAGTGTAACCTGTGGACCTTCAACTCCACGATGAAACACAGAAATTGCGTCGGAATTGAATACAACAGGCACCATGCCAACTTCTCTCCGGGAGAGTAATGCATCTAACTGTCTGTGCTTTGATTCTTTCCTGGGATTCCAGTAACAGATTGTGATGGACATGGAAAAGTCTACTGTAACCTGTGGACCTTCAACTTGACGATGAAACACAGAAATTGCGTCGGAATTGATTATAACTGGCACCATGCCGACATCTGTACGGGAGAGTAATGCTTCCAACTGTCTGTGCTTTGATTCTTTCCTGGGATTCCAGTAGTAGTTTCCGATGGACATGGGTAGGTATACTGTAACCTGTGGACCTTCAACTTGGCGATGAAACACAGAAATTGCGTCGGAATTGAATACAACAGGCAACAGCCCACTTCTGTCCGGGAGAGTAATGCTTCTAACTGTCTGTGCTTTGACTCTTTCCTGGGATTCCAGTAATAGATTCCGATGGACATGGGAAGGTTTACTGTAACTTGTGGACCTACAATTTGACGATGAAACACAGAAATTGCGTCGGAATTGAATCCAACAGGGAACATGCCGACTTCTGTCCGGGTGAGTATTGCTTCTAACTGCATGTACTTTGATTCATTCCTGGGATTCCAGTAATAGATTCAGATGGACATGGGAAGGATTACTGTAACCTGTGGACCATAAACATGACGAAGAAACACAGTAATTGCGTCGGAAATGAATACAACAAACACCATGCCGACTTTTCGCCGGGAGAGTAATGCTTCCAACTGTCTGTGCTTTGATTCTTACCTGGGATTCCAGTAGTAGATTCCGATGGACATGGGAAGGTTTACTGTAACCTGTGTACCTTCAACTTGACGATGAAACACAGAAATTGCGTCGGAATTTAGTACAACAGGCAACAGCCCACTTCTGTCCGAGAGAGTAATGCTTCTAACTGTCTGTGCTTTGATTCTCTCCAGGGATTCCAGTAATAGATTCCGACGGACATGGGAAAGTTTACTGTAACCTGTGGACCTTCAACTTGACAATGAAACACAGAAATTGCGACGGAATTGAATACAACAGGCACCATGCCGACTTTCCTCCGGGAGAGTAATGCTTCCAACTGTCTGTGCTTTGATTCTTTCCAGGGATTCCAGTAATAGATTCAGACGGACATGTGAACGTTTACTGTAACCTGTGGACCTTCAACTTGACGATGAAACACAGAAATTACGTCGGAATTGAATACAACAGACAACAGCCCACTTCTATCCGGGAGAGTAATGCTTCTAACTGTCTGTGCTTTGATTCTTTCCTGGGATACCACTAATAGATTCCGACGGACATGGGAACGTTTACTGTAACCTGTGGACCTTCAACTTGACGATGAAACACAGAAATTGCGTCGGAATTGAATACAACAGGCACCATGCCGATTTCTCTCCGGGTGAGTAATGCTTCTAACCGTCTGTGTTTTGATTCTCTCCTGGGATTATAGTAATAAATTCCGATGGATATGGGAAGGTTTACTGTAACCTGCGGACCTTCAACTTGACGATGAAACACAGAAATTGCGTCGGAATTGAATACAACAGGCACCATGCCGACTTTTCTCCGGGAGAGTAATGCTTCCAACTGTCTGTGCTTTGATTCCTTAATGGGATTCCAGTAATAGATTCCGATGGACATGGGAAGGTTTACTGTAACCTGTGGACCATCAACTTGACGATGAATCACAGAAATTACGTCGGAATTGAATACAACAGGCACCATGCCGACTTCTCTCCGGGAGAGTAATGCTTCTAGATGTCTGTGCTTTGATTCTTTCCTGGGATCCCAGTAATAGATTCCGATGGACATGCGAGGGTTTACTGTGACCTGTGGACCTTCAACATGACGATGAAACACAGAAATCGCGTCGGAATTGAAGACAACATGCTGCAAGCCGACTGCTCTCTGGGAGAGTAATGCTTCTAACTGTCTGTAAGTTGAATCTTTCCTGGGATTCCACTAATATATTCCGATAGACATGGGAAGGTTTACTGTAACCTGTGGACCTACAACTTGTCGATGAAACACAGAAATTGCGTCGGAATTGAAAACAACAGGCACCATGCCGACTTCCCTCCGGGAGAGTAATGCTTCTGACTGTCTGTGCTTTAATTCTTTACTGGGATTCCAGTAATAGATTCCGATGGACATGGGAAGATTTACTGTAACCTGTGGACCTTCAACTTGACGATGAAACACAGAAATTGCGTCGGAATTGAATACATCAGGCAACAGCCCATTTCTGTCCGGTAGAGTAATGCTTCTAACTGTCTGTGCTTTGATTCTTCCTTGGGATTCCAGTAATAGATTCAGATGGACATGGGAGGGTTTGCTGTAACCTGTGGACCATCAACTTGACGATGAAACACAGAAATTGCGTCGGAATTGAATCCAACAGGCACCAGGCCGACTTATGTCCGGGAGAGTAACGCTTCTAACTGCCTGTGCTTAGATTCTTTCCTGGGATTCCAGAATTAGATTCCGATGGACATGGGAAAGATCACTGTCACCTGTGGACCTTCAACTTGACGATGAAACACGGAAATTGCGTCGGAATTGAATATAACAGGAACCATGCCGACTTCTCTCCGGGCCCGTAATGCTTCTAACTGTTTGTGCTTTGATTATTTCCTGGGATTGCAGTAATAGATTCCGATGGAAATGGGAAGGTTTACTGTAACCTGTGGACCTTCAACTTGACGATGAAACACAAAAATTGCATCGTAATTGAATACAACAGGCACCATGCCGACTTATTTCCGGGAGAGTAATGCATCTAACTGTCTGTGCTTTGATTCTTTCCTGGGATTCCAGTAACAGATTGTGATGGACATGGAAAAGTCTACTGTAACCTGTGGACCTTCAACTTGACGATGAAACACAGAAATTGCGTCGGAATTGATTACAACTGGCACCATGCCGACATCTGTACGGGAGAGTAATGCTTCCAACTGTCTGTACATTGATTCTGTCCTGGGATTCCAGTAATAGATTCCGATGGACATGGGAAGGTTTACTGTAACCTGTGGACCTTCAAATTGACGATGAAGCACAGAAATTGCGTCGGAAATAATACAACAGGCACCATGCCGACTTCTCTCCGGGAGAGTAATGCTTCCAACTCTCTGTGCTTTGATTCTCTGCTGGGATTCCAGTAATAGATTAAGATGGACATGGGAAGGATTACTGTAACCTGTGGACCATAAACATGACGAAGAAACACAGTAATTGCGTCGGAATTGAATACAACAAACTCCATGCCGACTTTTATCCGGGAGAGTAATGCTTCCAACTGTCTGTGCTTTGATTCTTTCATGGGATTCCAGTAGTAGTTTCCGATGGACATTGGTAGGTATACTGTAACCTGTGGACCTTCAACTTGGCGATGAAACACAGAAATTGCGTCGGAATTGAATACAACAGGCAGCAGCCCACTTCTGACCGGGAGAGAAATGCTTCTAACTGTCTGTGCTTTGACTCTTTCCTGGGATTCCAGTAATAGATTCCGATGGACATGGGCAGGTTTACTGTAACTTGTGGACCTACAACTTGACGATGAAACACAGAAATTGCGTCGGAATCGTATACAACAAACACCATGCCGACTTCTCTGCGGGTGAGTAATGCTTGTAACTGTCTGTGTTTTGATACTTTCATGGGATTCCAGTAACAGATTCCGATGGACAGGGGAGGGTTTACTGTAACCTGTGGGCCTTCAACTTGACGATGAAACACAGACATTGCGTCGGAATTGAATCCAACAGGCAACATGCCGACTTCTGTCCGGGAGAGTATTGCTTCTAACTGCATGTGCTTTGATTCATTCCTGGGATTCCAGTAATAGATTCAGATGGACATGGGAAGGATTACTGTAACCTGTGGACCATAAACATGACGAAGAAACACAGTAATTGCGTCGGAAATGAATACAACAAACACCATGCCGACTTTTCGCCGGGAGAGTAATGCTTCCAACTGTCTGTGCTTTGATTCTTACCTGGGATTCCAGTAGTAGATTCCGATGGACATGGGATGGTTTACTGTAACCTGTGTACCTTCAACTTGACGATGAAACACAGAAATTGCGTCGGAATTGATTATAACTGGCACCATGCCGACTTCTGTACAGGAGAGTAAGGGTTCCAAATGTCTGTACTTTGATTCTGTCCTTTGATTCCAGAAATAGTTTCCGATGGACATGGGAAGGTATACTGTAACCTGTGGACCATCAACTTGACGATGAATCACAGAAATTACGTCGTAATTGAATACAACAGGCACCATGCCGACTTCTCTCCGGGAGAGTAATGCTTCTAAATGTCTGTGCTTTGATTCTTTCCTGGGATCCCAGTAATAGATTCCGATGGACATGCGAAGGTTTACTGTGACCTGTAGACCTTCAACTTGACAATGAAACACAGAAATTGCGTCGGAATTGAAGACAACATGCTGCATGCCGACTTCTCTCTGGGAGAGTAATGCTTCTAACTGTCTGTAAGTTGAATCTTTCCTGGGATTCCACTAATATATTCCGATAGACATGGGAAGGTTTACTGTAACCTGTGGACCTTCAACTTGTCGATGAAACACAGAAATTGCGTCGGAATTGAAAACAACAGGCACCATGCCGACTTCCCTCCGGGAGAGTAATGCTTCTAACTGTCTGTGCTTTAATTCTTTACTGGGATTGCAGTAATAGATTCCGATGCACATGGGAAGATTTACTGTAACCTGTGGACCTTCAACTTGACGATGTAACACAGAAATTGCGTCGGAAATGAATACAACAAACACCATGCCGACTTTTCGCCGGGAGAGTAATGCTTCCAACTGTCTGTGCTTTGATTCTTACCTGGGATTCCAGTAGTAGATTCCGATGGACATGGGATGGTTTACTGTAACCTGTGTACCTTCAACTTGACGATGAAACACAGAAATTGCGTCGGAATTGATTACAACTGGCACCATGCCGACTTCTGTACAGGAGAGTAAGGGTTCCAAAAGTCTGTACTTTGATTCTGTCCTTTGATTCCAGTAATAGTTTCCGATGGACATGGGAACGTATACTGTAACCTGTGGACCATCAACTTGACGATGAATCACAGAAATTACGTCGGAATTGAATACAACAGGCACCATGCCGACTTCTCTCCGGGAGAGTAATGCTTCTAAATGTTTGTGTTTTGATTCTTTCCTGGGATCCCAGTAATAGATTCCGATGGACATGCGAAGGTTTACTGTGACCTGTGGCCCTTCAACTTGACAATGAAACACAGAAATTGCGTCGGAATTGAAGACAACATGCTGCATGCCGACTTCTCTCTGGGAGAGTAATGCTTCTAACTGTCTGTAAGTTGAATCTTTCCTGGGATTCCACTAATATATTCCGATAGACATGGGAAGGTTTACTGTAACCTGTGGACCTTCAACTTGTCGATGAAACACAGAAATTGCGTCGGAATTGAAAACAACAGGCACCATGCCGACTTCCCTCCGGGAGAGTAATGCTTCTGACTGTCTGTGCTTTAATTCTTTACTGGGAATGCAGTAATAGATTCCGATGGACATGGGAAGATTTACTGTAACCTGTGGACCTTCAACTTGACGATGAAACACAGAAATTGCGTCGGAATTGAATACAACAGGCAACAGCCCATTTCTGTCCGGGAGAGTAATGCTTCTAACTGTCTGTGCTTTGATTCTTCCTTGGGATTCCAGTAATAGATTCCGACGGACATGGGAAAGTTTACTGTAACCTGTGAACCTTCAACTTGACGATGAGACACAGAAATTGCGTAGGAATTGAATACAACAGGCACCATGCCGATTTCTCTCCGGGAGAGTAATGCTTCTAACCGTCTGTGTTTTGATTCTTTCCTGGGATTCCAGTAATAGATTCCGATGGATATGGGAAGGTTTACTGTAACCTGTGGACCTTCAACTTGACGATGAAACACAGAAATTGCGTCGGAATTGATTACAACAGGCATCATGCCGATTTCTCTCCGGGAGAGTAATGCTTGTAACTGTCTGTGTTTTGATACTTTCCTGGGATTCCAGTAATAGATTCCGATGGACATGGGAGGGTTTGCTGTAACATGTGGACCTTCAACTTGACGATGAAACACAGAAATTGCGTCGGAATTGAATCCAACAGGCACCATGCCGACTTATGACCGGGAGAGTAACGCTTCTAACTGCCTGTGCTTAGATTCTTTCCTGGGATTCCAGTATTAGATTCCGATGGACATGGGAAGGATCACTGTCACCTGTGGACCTTCAACTTGACGATGAAACACAGATATTGCGTCAGAATTGAATACAACAGGCACCATGCCGACTTTTCTCCGGGAGAGTAATGCTTCCAACTCTTTGTGCTTTGATTCTTTCCTGGGACTCCAGTAATAGATTCCGAAGGACCGGGAAGGAATACTGCAACCTGTGGACCATCAACATGACGTAGAAACACAGAAATTGCGTCGGAACTGAATACAACAAACACCATGCCGACTTTTCTCCAAAAGAGTAATGCTTCCAACTGTCTGTGCTCTGTTTCTTTCCTGGGATTCCAGTAGTAGATTTCGATGGACATGGGAAGGTTTACTGTAACCTGTGGACCTTCAACATGACGATGAAACACAGAAATTACGTCAGAATTGAAAGCAACAAACACCATGCCTACCTCTCTCCGGGAGAGTAATGATTCTAACTGTCTGTGCTTTGATTCTTTCCTGGGATTCCAGTAACAGATTGTGATGGATATGGACAAATTTACTGTAAACTGTAGACCTTCAACTTGACGATGAAACACAGAAATTGCGTCGGAATTGAATAGTACAGGCACCATGCCGACTTCTGTCCGGGAGAGTAGTGCATCTAACTGTCTGTACTATGATTCTGTCCTGGGATTCCAGTAACAGACTCCGATGGCCATGGGAAGGTTTACTGTAACCTGTGGACCTTCAACTTGACGATGGAACATAGAAATTGCGTCGTAATTAAATACATTAGGATCCATGCCGACTTCTCTCCGGGAGAGTAATGCTTCTAACTGTCTGTGTTTTGATTCTTTCCTGGGATTCCAGTAATAGATTCCGATGGACATGGAAAAGTTTACTCTAACCTCTGAACCTTCAAATTGACGATGAAACACAGAAATTGCGTCGGAATTGATTATAACTGGCACCATGCCGACTTCTGTACAGGAGAGTAAGGGTCCCAAATGTCTGTACTTTGATTCTGTCCTGGGATTCCAGTAATAGATTCCGATGGACATGGGAAGGTATACTGTAACCTGTGGACCATCAACTTGACGATGAAACACAGAAATTACGTCGGAATTGAATACAACATGCACCATGCCGACTTCTCTCCGGGAGAGTAATGCTTCCAACTGTCTGTGCTTTGATTCGTTCCTGGGATTCCAGTAATAGATTCCGGTGTACATGGGAACGTTAGCTGTAACCTGTGGAACTTCAACTTGACGATGAAACACAGAAATTGCGTCGGAATTGAAAACAACAGGCACCATGCCGACTTATTTCAGGGAGAGTAATGCTTCTAACTGTCTGTGCTTCGATTCTTTCCTGGGATTCCAGTAATAGATTCCGATGGACATGGGAAGGATTACTGTAAATTGTGGACCTTCAACTTGACGATGAAACACAGAAATTGCGTCGGAATTGAATATAACAGGAACCATGCCGACTTCTCTCCGGGACCGTAATGCTTCTAACTGTTTGTGCTTTGATTATTTCCTGGGATTGCAGTAATAGATTCCGATGGAAATGGGAAGGTTTACTGTAACTTGTGGACCTTCAACGTGACGATGAAACACAGAAATTTCGTCGGAAATGTATACAACAAACACCATGCCGACTTCTCTCCGGGAGAGTAATGCTTGTAACTGTCTGTGTTTTGATACATTCCTGGGATTCCAGTAATAGATTCCGATGGACATGGGAGGGTTTGCTGTAACCTGTGGACCTTCAACTTGACGATGAAACACAGAAATTGCGTCAGAATTGAATCCAGCAGGCACCATGCCGACTTATGTCCGGGAGAGTAATGCTTCTAACTGCCTGTGCTTTGATTCTTTCCTGGGATTCCAGTTTTAGATTCCGATGGACATGGGAAGGTTTACTGTCACCTGTGGACCTTCAACTTGACGATGAAACACAGAAATTGCGTCAGAATTGAATACAACAGGCACCATGACGATTTCTCTCTGGGAGAATAATGCTTCTAATTATCTGTGCTATGATTCTTTCCTCGGATTCCAGTAATAGATTCCGATTAATATGGGAAGGTTTACTGTAACCTGTGGACCTCCAACTTGACGATGATACACAGAAATGGCGTCGGAATTGAATACATCAGGCACCATGCTGATTTCTCTCCGGGAGAGTAATGCTTCTAACTGTCTGTGCTTTGAATCTGTCCAGGGATTCCAGTAATAGATTCCGGTGTGCATGGGAAGGTCAACTGTAACCTGTGGACCTTCAACTTGACGATGAAACACAGACATTGCGTCGGAACCTAATACAAAAAGGCACCATGACAACTTCTCTCCGGGAGAGTAATGCTTCTAACTGTTTGTGCTTTGATTCTTTCCTGGGATTCCAGTAATAGATTCCGATGGACATGGGAAGGTAAACTGTAACCTGTGGACCTTCAACTTGACGATGAAACACAGAAATTGCGTCAGAATTGAATACAACAGGCACCATGCCGACTTCTCTCCGGGAGAGTAATGCTTCCAACACTCTGTGCTTTGATTCTTTCCTGGGATTCCAGTAATAGATTCAGATGGACCGGGAAGGAATACTGTAACCTGTGGACCATCAACATGACGTAGAAACACAGAAATTGCGTCGGAACTGAATACAACAAACACCATGCCGACTTTTCTCCGGGAGAGTAATGCTCCAACTGTCTGTGCTCTGTTTCTTTCCTGGGATTCCAGTAGTACATTCCGATCGACATGGGGAGGTTTACTGTAACCTGTGGACCTTCAACATGACGATGAAACAGAGAAATTACGTCGGAATTGAAAGCAACAAACACCATGCCTACTTCTCTCTGGGAGAGTAATGCTTCTAACTGTCTGCGCTTTGATTCTTTCCTGGGATTTAAGTAACAGATTGTGATGGACATGGGAATGTTTACTGTAGCCTGTGGACCTTCAACTTGATGATGAAACACAGAAATTGCGTCGTAATTGAATACAACAGGCACCATGTCGACTTCTCTCCGGGAGAATAATGCTTCTAATTATCTGTGCTATGATTCTTTCCTCGGATTCCAGTAATAGATTCCGATTAATATGGGAAGGTTTACTGTAACCTGTGGACCTCCAACTTGACGATGATACACAGAAATGGCGTCGGAATTGAATACATCAGGCACCATGCTGATTTCTCTCCGGGAGAGTAATGCTTCTAACTGTCTGTGCTTTGAATCTGTCCAGGGATTCCAGTAATAGATTCCGGTGTGCATGGGAAGGTCAACTGTAACCTGTGGACCTTCAACTTGACGATGAAACACAGACATTGCGTCGGAACCTAATACAAAAAGGCACCATGACAACTTCTCTCCGGGAGAGTAATGCTTCTAACTGTTTGTGCTTTGATTCTTTCCTGGGATTCCAGTAATAGATTCCGATGGACATGGGAAGGTAAACTGTAACCTGTGGACCTTCAACTTGACGATGAAACACAGAAATTGCGTCGGAATTGAATACAACAGGCACCATGCCGACTTCTGACCGGGAGAGTAATGCTTCTAACTATCTGTGCTATGATTCTTTCCTGGAATTCCAGTAATGGATTCCGGTGTACATGGGAAGGTTTACTGTAACCTGCGGACCTTCAACTTGACGATGAAACACAGACATTGCGTCGGAATTGAAAACAACAGGCACCATGCCGACTTCCCTCTGGGAGAGTAATGCTTCTAACTGTCTGTGCTTTGATTCTTTCCTGGGATTCCAGTAATAGATTCCGGTGTACATGGGAACGTTAGCTGTAACCTGTGGAACTTCAACTTGACGATGAAACACAGAAATTGCGTCGGAATTGAAAACAACAGGCACCATGCCGACTTATTTCAGGGAGAGTAATGCTTCTAACTGTCTGTGCTTCGATTCTTTCCTGGGATTCCAGTAATAGATTCCGATGGACATGGGAAGGATTACTGTAAATTGTGGACCTTCAACTTGACGATGAAACACAGAAATTGCGTCGGAATTGAATACAACAGGCACCATGACGATTTCTCTCCGGGAGAGTTATGCTTCTAACCGTCTGTGTTTTGATTCTTTCCTGGGATTCCAGTAATAGATTCCGATGGATATGGGAACGTTTACTGTAATCTGTGGACCTTCAACTTGACGATGAAACACTGAAATTGCGTCGGAATTGAATACAACAGGCACCATGCCGACCTCTCTCCGGGAGAGTAATGCTTCCAACTGTCTGTGCTTATATTCTTTCCTGGGATTCCAGTATTAGATTCCGATGGACATGGGAAGGTTTACTGTCACCTGTGGACCTTCAACTTGACGATGAAACACAGAAATTGCGTCAGAATTGAATACAACAGGCACCATGCCGACTTCTCTCCGGGAGAGTAATGCTTCCAACACTCTGTGCTTTGATTCTTTCCTGGGATTCCAGTAACAGATTCAGATGGACCGGGAAGGAATACTGTAACCTAGGGACCATCGACATGACGTAGAAACACAGAAATTGCGTCGGAACTGAATACAACAAACACCATGCCGACTTTCCTCCGGGAGAGTAATGCTCCAACTGTCTGTGCTCTGTTTCTTTCCTGGGATTCCAGTAGTAGATTCCGATGGACATGGGGAGGTTTACTGTAACCTGTGGACCTTCAACATGACGATGAAACACAGAAATTACGTCGGAATTGAAAGCAACAAACACCATGCCTACTTCTCTCCGGGAGATTAATGCTTCTAACTGTCTGCGCTTTGATTCTTTCCTGGGATTCCAGTAACTGATTGTGATGGACATGGGAAGGTTTACTGTAGCCTGTGGACCTTCAACTTGACGATGGAAGACAGAAATTGCGTCGAAACTGAATACAACAGGCACCATGCCGACTTCTGTCCGTGAGAGTAATGCTTCTACCTGTCTGTGCTTTTGTTTTTTCCTGGGAATCCAGTAATACATTACGATGGACATGGGAAGGATTACTGTTACCTGTGGACCTTCAACGTGACGATGAAACACAGAAATTCCGTCGGAACTGAATACAACAGGCACCATGCTGACTTCTGCCCGGGAGTGAAATGCTTCTAACTGTCTGTGCTTTGATTCATTCCTGGGATTCCAGTAATAGATTCCGATGGACATGTGAAGGTTTTCTGTAACCTGGGGACCTTCAACTTGACGATGAAACGCAGAAATTACGTCGAAATTAAATACAACAGGCACCATGCCGACTTCTGTCCGGGAGAGTAGCACTTCTATCTGTCTGTGCTTTGATTCCTTCCTGGGATTACAATAATAGATTCCGAAGAACATGGGGAGGTTTACTGTAACCTGTGGACCTTTAACTTGACGATGAAACACAGAAATTGCGTCGGCAACCAATACAACAGGCACCATGCCGACTTCTGTGCGGGAGAGTAATGCTTCTTACTGTCTGTGCTTTGATAGTTTTCCGGGATTCCAGTAATAGATTCCGATGGACATGGGTAGGTTTACTGTAACCTGTGGACCTTCAACTTTATGATGAAACACAAATATTGCATCGGAATTAAAAACAACAGGCACCATGCCGACTTCTCTCTGGGAGAGTAATGCTTCAAACTGTTCGTGCTCTGATTCTTTCCTGGGATTGCAGTAATAGATTCAGATGGACATGGGAAGGTTCGCTGTAACCTGTGAACCTTCAACTTGACGATGAAACACAGATATTGCGTCGGAATTGAAAACAACAGGCACCACGCCAGCTTTTGTCCGGCAGAGAATAATACTTCTATCTGTCTGTGCTTTGATTCTCTCCTGGGATTCCAGTAGGAGATTCCCATGGACATGGGAACGTTTATTGTAACCTGTGTACCTTCAACTTGACGATGAAACACAGAAATTGCGTCGGAATTGAATACAACAGGCACCATGCTGACTTCTCTCTGGGAGAGTAATACTTCTAGCTGTCTGTGCTTTGATTCTTTCCTGGGATTACAGAAATAGATTCCGATGGATATGGGAAGGTTTACTGTAACCTGTGGACCTTCAAGTTGTCGATGTAACACAGAAATTGCGTCGGAAATGAATACAAAAGGCACCATGCCGACTTCTCTCCGGAAGAGTAATGCTTCTAACTGTCTGGGCTTTAATTCTTTCCTGGGATTCCAGTAATAGATTCCGATGGACATGGGAAGGTTTACTGTAACCTGTGGACCTTCAACTTGACGATGAAACACAGAAATTGCGTCGGATTTGAATACAACGGGCACCATGCCGATTCCTCTCCGGGAGAGTAATGCTTCTAACTGTATGTGCTTTGTTTCTTTCTTAGGATTCCAGTAATACATTCCGATGAACATGGGAATTTTTACTGTAACCTGTGGACCTTCAACGTGACGATGAAACACAGAAATTGCGTGGGGATTGTATACAACAGGCACCATGCCGACATCTCTCCGGGAGAGTAATGCTTCTAACTGACTGTGCTTTGATTCATTCCTGGGATTCCAGTATTACATTAAGATGGATATCAGAAGGTTTACTGTAACCTGTGGACCTTCAACTCGACGATGAAACACAGAAATTGCGTCGGAATTGAATAAAACAGGCACCATGCCGATTTCTGTTCGGGAGAGTACTGCTTCTAACTGTCGGTGCATTGATTCTTTAGTGGGATTCCAGTAATGTACTCCGATGGACATGGAAAGGTTTACTGTAACCTGTGGACCTTTAACTTGACGATGAAAGACAGAAATTGCGTCGGAATTGAATACAACAGGCACCATGCCGACTTCTGTCCGGGAGAGTAATGCTTCTATCTGTCTGTGCTTCGATTCCTTCCTGGGATTCCAGTATCAGAGTCCGATGGACATGGGAAGGTTTACTGTAACCTGTGGACCTTCAACTTGACGATGAAACACAGAAATTGCGTCAGAATTGAATACAACAGGCACCATGCCGACTTCTCTCCGGGAGAGTAATTCTTCTATCTGTCTGTGCCTTGATTCTTTCCTGGGATTCCAGTCATAGATTCTGATGGACATGGGAAGGTTCTATCTAACCTGTGGACCTTCAACTTGACGATAAAACACAGAAATTTCGTCGGAATTAAATACAACAGACACCATGCCGTCTTCTGTCCGGGATAGTAATGCTTCTATCAGTCTGTGCTTTGATTCCTTCCTGGGATTCCAGTAATAGAGTCCGATGGACATGGGAAGGTTTACTGTAACCTGTGGACCTTCAACTTGACGATGAAACACAGAAATTGCGTCGGAATTGAATACAACAGGCACCATGCTGACTTCTCTCTGGGAGAGTAATACTTCTAGCTGTCTGTGCTATGATTCTTTCCTGGGATTACAGAAATAGATTCCGATGGACATGGGAAGGTTTACTGTAACCTGTGGACCTTCAAGTTGTCGATGTAACACAGAAATTGCGTCGGAAATGAATACAAAAGGCACCATGCCAACTTCTCTCCGGAAGAGTAATGCTTCTAACTGTCTGTGCTTTAATTCTTTCCTGGGATTCCAGTAATAGATTCCGATGGACATGGGAAGGTTCACTGTAACCTGTGGACCTTCAACTTGACGATGAAACACAGAAATTGCGTCGGATTTGAATACTACGGGCACCATGCCGATTCCTCTCCGGGAGAGTAATGCTTCTAACTGTATGTGCTTTGTTTCTTTCTTAGGATTCCAGTAATACATTCCGATGAACATGGGAATTTTTACTGTAACCTGTGGACATTCAACTTGACGATGAAAGACAGAAATTGCGTCGGAATTGAATACAACAGGCACCATGCCGACTTCTGTCCGGGAGAGTAATGCTTCAATCTGTCTGTGGTTTGATTCCTTCCTGGGATTCCAGTAATAGAGTCCGATGCACATGGGAAGGTTTACTGTAACCTGTGGACCTTCAACTTGACGATGAAACACAGAAATTGCGTCAGAATTGAATACAACA
This sequence comes from Schistocerca americana, assembly GCF_021461395.2. Lineage (NCBI taxonomy): Eukaryota > Metazoa > Arthropoda > Insecta > Orthoptera > Acrididae > Schistocerca > Schistocerca americana. The sequence goes on along the minus strand of NC_060122.1, from coordinate 34,132,789 downwards.
GGCACCATGCCGACTTCTCTCCGGGAGAGTAATGCTTCTATCTGTCTGTGCCTTGATTCTTTCCTGGGATTCCAGTCATAGATTCTGATGGACATGGGAAGGTTTTATCTAACCTGTGGACATACAACGTGACGATGAAACACAGACATTTCGTCGGAATTGAATTCAACAAGCACCATGCCGACTTCTCTCCGGGAGAGTAATACTTCTATTTGTCTGTGCTTCGATTCTATCCTGGGATTCCAGTAGTAGATGCCGATGGACATGGGAGGGTTTGCTGTAACCTGTATACCTTCAACTTGACGATGAAACACAGAAATTGCGTCGGAATTGAATACAACAGGCACCATGCTGACCTCTCTCTGGGAGAGTAATACTTCTAGCTGTCTGTGCTTTGATTCTTCCCTGGGATTACAGAAATAGATTCTGATGGACATGGGAAGGTTTTATCTAACCTGTGGACATACAACGTGACGATGAAAAACACAAATTGCGAAGGAATTGAATACAACAGGCACCATGCCGACCTCTGCCCGGGGGATAAATGCTTCTAACTGTCTGAGGCTTGATTCTTTCCTGGGATTACAGAAATAGATTCCGATGGACATGGGAAGGTTTACTGTAACCTGTGGACCTTCAACTTGACGATGAAACACAGAACCTGCGTCGGAATTGAATACAACAGGCACCATGCCGACTTCTCTCCGGGAGAGTAATGCTTCTAAGTGTCTGTGCTTTGATTCTTTCCTGGGATTCCAGTAGTTTATAACGATGGACATGGGAAGGTTAACTGTAACCTGTGTACCTTCAACTTGACGATGAAACACAGAAATTGCGTCGGAATTGTATACAACTGGCACCATGCCGACTTCTCTCCGGGAGAGTAATGCTTCTAACTGTCTGTGATTTGATTCTTTATTGGGATTCCAGTAATAGATTCCGACGGACATGGGAAGGTTTACTGTAACCTGTGGACCTTCAACTTGTCGATGAAACACAGAAATTGCGTCGGATTTGAATACTACAGGCACCAAGCCGACTTCTCTCCGGGAGAGTAATGGTTCTAATTGTCTGTGCTTTGATTCTTTCCTGGGATTCCAGTAATAGATTCCGATGAACATGGGAAGGTTTACTGCAACCTGTTGGCCTTCAACTTGACGATGAAACACAGTAATTGCGTCGCAAATGATTACAACATGCACCATGCCGACTTTTGTCCGTGAGAGTAATGCTTCTAACTGTCTGTGCTTTGTTTCTTTCCTGGGATTCCAGTAATACATGCCGATGAACATGGGAAGGTTTACAGTAACCTGTGGACCTTCAACTTGACGATGAAACACAGAAATTGTGTCGGAACTGATTACAACAGGCACCATGCCGGTTTCTCTCCGGGAGAGTAATGCTTCTAACTATCTGTGCTTTGATTGTTTCCTGGGATTCCAGTAGAAGATTCCGATGGACATGGGATGGTTTCCTGTAACCTCTGGACCTTCAACTTGACGATGAAACACAGAAATTGCGTCGGAATTGAATACAACAGGCACCATGCTGACTTCTGTCCGGGAGAGTAATGCTTCTAACTGTCTGTGTTTTTATTCTTTCCTGGGATTCCAGTAATAGATTCAGATAGACATGGGAAGGTTTACTGTAACCTGTGGACGTTCAACGTGACGATGAAACACAGAAATTGCGTCGGAACCTAATACAACAGTTACCATGCGGACTTCTCTCCGGGAGAGAAATGCTGCTAAATGTCTGTGCTTTGATTCTTCCCTGGGATTTCAGTAACAGATTCCGATGGACATGGGAGGGTTCACTGTAACCTGTGGACCTTCACGTTGACGATTAAGCACAGAAATTGCGTCGGAATTGAATACAACAGGCACCATGCCGACTTATCTACGGGAGGGTAATGCTTCTAACTGTCTGTGTTTTGATTCTTTACTGGGATTCCAGTAATATATTCCGATGGACATGGAAAGGTATACTGTAACCTGTGGACCGTCAACTTGACGATGAAAAGCAGAAATTGCGACGGAATTGAATACAACAGGCACCATGCCGATTTCTGTTCGGGAGAGTAATGCTTCTAACTGTCTGTGCATTGATTCTTTACTGGGATTCCAGTAATATATTCCGATGGACATGGAAAGGTATACTGTAACCTGTGGACCGTCAACTTGACGATGAAAAACAGAAATTGCGACGGAATTGAATACAACAGGCACCATGCCGACTTCTGCCCGGGAGAGTAATGCTTCTAAATGTCTGAGCTTTGATTCTTTCCTGGAACTCCAGTAATAGATTCCGATGGGCATGGGTAAGTTTACTGTAACCTGTGGACCTTCAACTTGACGATTACACACAGAATTTTGGTCGGAATTGAATACAACAGGCACCATGTCGACCTCTGTCCGGGAGAGTAATGCTTCTATCTGTCTGTGATTTGATTCTTTCCTGGGATTCCAGTAATAGATTCCGATGGATATGGGAAGGTTTACTGTAACCTGTGGACCTTCAACTTGACAATGAAACACGGATTGCGTCGGAATTGAATACAACAGGCACCATGCCGATTTCTGTCCGGGAGTGTAATGCTTCTATCTGTCTGTGCTTTGATTCTTTCCTGGGATTCCAGTAATAGATTCCGATGGACATCGGAAGGTTTACAGTAACCTGTGGACCTTCAACTTTACCATGAAACACAGAAATTGCGTCGGAATTGAACACAAAGGCACCGTGCCGACTTCTGTCCGGGGGAGTTATGCTTCTATAGGTCTGTGCTTTGTTTCTTTCCTGGGATTCCAGTAATAGATTCCGATGGACATGGGAAGGTTTACTGTAACCTGTGGACCTTCCACTTGACGATGAAACAGACAAATTGCATCGGAATTGAATACAACAGGCACCATGCCGACTTCTTTCCTGGAGAGTAATGCATCTATCTGTCTGTGCTTTGATTCTTTCCTGGGATTCCAGTAATAGATTCCGATGGACATGGGAAGGTTTACTGTAACCTGTGGACCTTCAACTCGACGATGAAGCACAGAAATTACGACCGAATTGAATACTACAGTCACCATGCCGTCTTCTCTCCGGGAGAGTGATGCTTCTACTGTCTGTGCTTTGACTCTTTCCTGGGATTCCAGTAATAGATACCGATGGACATGGGAAGGTTTACTGTAACCTGTGGACCTTCAACTAGACGATGAAACACAGAAATTTCGTCGGAATTGAATACAACATGCACCATGCAGACTTCCCTCTGGGAGAGTAATGCTTCAAACTGTCTGTGCTCTGATTCTCTCCTGGGATTCCAGTATTAGATTCAGATGGACATGGGAAGGTTTACTGTAACCTGTGAACCTTCAACTTGACGATGAAACACAGATATTGCGTCGGAATTGAAAACAACAGGCACCATGCCGCCTTCTGTCCGGCAGAGTAATACTTCTATCTGTCTGTGCTTTGATTCTTTCCTGGGATTCCAGTAGGAGATTCGCATGGACATGGGAAGGTTTATTGTAACCTGTGTACCTTCAACTTGACGATGAAACACAGAAATTGCGTCGGAATTGAATACAACAGGCACCATGCTGACTTCTCTCTGGGAGAGTAATACTTCTAGCTGTCTGTGCTTTGATTCTTTCCTGAGATTACAGAAATAGATTCCGATGGACATGGGAAGGTTTACTGTAACCTGTGGACCTTCAAGTTGTCGATGTAACACAGAAATTGCGTCGGAATTGAATACAAAAGCACCTTGCCGACTTCTCTCCGGAAGAGTAATCCTTCTAACTGTCTGTGCTTTAATTCTTCCCTGGGATTCCAGTAATAGATTCCGATGGACATGGGAAGGTTTACTGTAACCTGTGGACCTTCAACTTGACGATGGAACACAGAAATTGCGTCGGATTTGAATACAACGGGCACCATGCCGATTTCTCACCGGGAAAGTAATGCTTCTAACTGTATGTGCTTTGTTTCTTTCTTAGGATTCCAGTAATACATTCCGATGAACATGGGAAGGTTTACTGTAACCTGTGGACCTTCAACTTGACGATGAAAGACAGAAATTGCGCCGGAATTGAATACAACAGGCACCATGCCGGCTTCTGTCCGGGAGAGTAATGCTTCTAACTGTCTGTGCTTTGATTCTTTTCTGGGATTCCAGTAATAGATTCCGATGGACATCGGAACGTTTAATATAACCTGTGGACCTTCAACTCGACGATGAAACACAGAAATTGCGGCGGAATTGAATACAACTGGCCTCATGCCGACTTCTCTCCGGGGGGGTAATGCTTCTAGCTGTCTGTGCTTTGACTCTTTCCTGGGATTCCGGTAATAGATTCCGATGGATATGGGAAGGTTTATTGGAACCTGTGGACCTTCAACGTGACGATGAAACACAGAAATAGCGTCGGAATTGAATACAACAGGCACAATGCCGACTTCTGTCCGGGAGAGTAATGCTTCTATCTGTCTGTGCCTTGATTCTTTCCTGGGATTCCAATAATAGATTCCGATGGACATGGGACGGTTTACTGTAACCTGTAGACCTTCAACTTGACGATGAAACACAGAAATTGCGTCAAAATTGAATACAACAGGCACCATGCCGACTTATGTCCGGGAGAGTGATGCTTCTATCTGTCTGTGTTTTGATCCTTTCCTGGGAATCCAGTAATAGATTTCGGTGGACATCGGAAGGTTTACTGTAAATTGTGAGCCTTCAACTCGACGATGAAACACAAAAATTGCGTCGGAATTGAATACAACAGGCTCCATGCCAACTTCTGTCGGGAGAGTAATGCTTCTATCTGTCTGTGCTTTGATTCTTTCTTGGGATTCCAGTAATAGATTCCGATGGACATGGGAAGGTTTACTGTAACCTGCGGACCTTCAACTTGACGATGAAACACCGAAATTACGTCGGAGTTGAATACAACAGGCGCTATGCCGACTTATGTCCGGGAGAGTAATGCTTCTATCTGTCTGTGCTTTGATTCTTTCCTGGGATTCCAGTAATAGATTCCGATGGACATCGGAAGATTTACTGTAACCTGTGGACCGTTAACTTGACGATGAAACAAAGAAATTGCGTCGGAATTGAATACAAAAGGCACCGTGCCGACTTCTGTCCGGGAGAGTAATGCTTCTATCTGTCTGTGCTTTGATTCTTTCCTGGGATTCCAGTAATAGATTCCAATGGACATGGGAAGGTTTACTGTAACCTGTGGACCTTCAACTTGACGATGAAACACACAAATTGCCTCGGAATTGAATACAACAGGCACCATGCCGACTTCTTTCCGGGAGGGTAATGCTTCTATTAGTCTGTGCTTTGATTCTTTCCTGGGATTCCAGTAATAGATTCCGATGGACATGGGAAGGTTTACTGTAACCTGTGGACCTTCAACTTGACGATGAAACACAGAAATTGCGTCGGAATTGAATACAAAAGGCACCGTGCCGACTTCTGTCCGGGAGAGTAATGCTTCTAACTGTCTGTGCTTTGTCTCTTTCCATGGATTCCAGTAATACATTCCGATGGACATGGGAAGTTTTACTGAAACCTGAGGACCTTCAACGTGACGAAGAAACACAGAAATTGCGTCGGAATCGAATACAACAGGCACCGTGACGACTTCTGTCCGGCAGAGTAATGCTTCTATCTGTCTGTGCTTTGATTCTTTCCTGGGATTCCAGTAATGGACTCCGATGGACATCGGAAGCTTTACTGAAACCTGTGGACCCTCAACTCGACGATGAAACACAGAAATTGCGTCGGAATTGAATACAACAGGCACCATGCCGACTTCTGTCCGGGAGAGTAATGCTTCTATCTGTCTGTGCTTTGATTCTTTCCTGGGATTAAAGTAATAGATTCCGATGGACATGGGAAGGTTTACTGTAGCCTGTGGACCTTCAACTTGACGATGAAACACAGAAATTTCGTCGGAATTGAATACAACAGGCACCATGCCAACATTTGTCGGGGAGAGTAATGCTACTATCTGTCTGTGCTTTGTTTCTTTCTTGGGATTCCAGTAATACATTCCGATGGACATGGGAAGGTTTACTGTAACCTGTGGACCTTCAACTCGACGATGAAACACAGAAATTGCGGCGGAATTGAATACAACTGGCACCATGCCGACTTCTCTCCGGGAGAGTAATGCTTCTAACTGTCTGTGCTTTGACTCTTTCGTGGGATTCCTGTAGTAGATTCCGATGGACATGGGAAGGTTTACTGTAACCTGTGGACCTTCAACTTGGCGATGAAACACAGAAATTGCGTCAGAATTGAATACAACAAGCACCATGCCGACTTCTGTCCGGGAGTGTAATGCTTCTATCTTTCTGCGCTTTGATTCTTTCTTGGGATTCCAGTAATAGACTCCGATGGACATGGGAAGGCTTACTGTAACCTGTGGACCTTCAACTTCACGATGAAACACAGAATTTGCGTCGGAATTGAATACAACAGGCACCATGTCGACCTCTGTCCGGGAGAGTAATGCTTCTATCTGTCTGTGATTTGATTCGTTCCTGGGAATCCAGTAATAGATTCCGATGGACATGGGAAGGTTTACTGTAACTTGTGGACCTTCAACTAGACGATGAAACACAGAAATTTCGTCGGAATTGAATACAACAGGCACCGTGCCGACTTCTGTCCGGGAGAGTAATGCTTCTATCTGTCTGCGCTTTGATTCTTTCCTGGGATTCCAGTAATAGATTCCGATGGACATGGGAAGGTTTACTGTAACCTGTGGACCTTCAACTCGACGATGATGCATAGAAATTACGTCGGAATTGAATACAACAAGCACCATGCCGACTTATGTCCGGGAGAGTGATGCTTCTATCTGTCTGTGCTTTGATTCTTTCCAGGGATTCCAGTAATAGATTCCGATGGACATGGGAAGGTTTACTGTACCCTGTGGACCTTCAACTTGACGCTGAAACACAGATATTGCGTCGGAATTGAATACAACAGGCACCATGCCGAATTCTGTCCGGTAGAGTAATGCTTCAATTTGTCAGTGCTTTGATTCTTTCCTGGGATTCCAGTAATAGATTCCGATGGACATGGGAAGGTTTACTGTCACCTGTGGACCTTCAACTTGACGATGAGACGCAGAAATTGCGTCGGAATTGAATACAACAGGCACCATGCCGACTTATGTCCGGGAGAGTGATGCTTCTATCTGTCTGTGCCTTGATCCTTTCCTGGAAATCCAGTAATAGATTTCGATGGACATCGGAAAATTTACTGTAACCTGTGGTCCTTCAACTCGACGATGAATCACAGAAATTGCGGCGGAATTGAATACAACTAGCACCATGCCGACTTCTCTCCGGGAGAGTAATGCTTCTAACTGTCTGTGCTTTGACTCGTTCGTGGGATTCCAGTAGTAGATTCCGATGGACATGGGAAGGTTTACTGTAACCTGTGGACCTTCAACTTAAAGATGAAACACAGAAATTGCGTCGGAATTGAATACAACAAGCACCATGCCGACTTCTGTCCGGGAGAGTAATGCTTCTATCTGTCTGCGCTTTGATTCTTTCCTGGGATTCCAGTAATAGACTCCGATGGACATGGGAAGGCTTACTGTAACCTGTGGACCTTCAACTTCACGATGAAACACTGAAATTGCGTCGGAATTGAATACAGCAGGCACCATGCCTACTTATGTCTGGGAGAGTGATGCTTCTATCTGTCTGTGCTTTGATCCTTTCCTGGGAATCCAGTAATAGATTCCGATGGACATCGGAAGGTTTACTGTAACCTGTGGACCTTCAGCTCGACGATGAATCACAGATATTGCGGCGGAGCTGAATACAACTCGCATCATGCCGACTTCTCTCCGGGAGAGTAATGCTTCTAAATGTCTGTGCTTTGACTCGTTCGTGGGATTCCAGTAGTAGATTCCGATGGACATGGGAAGGTTTACTGTAACCTGTGGACCTTCAACTTAAAGATGAAACACAGAAATTGCGTCGGAATTGAATACAACAAGCACCATGCCGACTTCTGTCCGGGAGAGTAATGCTTCTATCTGTCTGCGCTTTGATTCTTTCCTGGGATTCCAGTAATAGACTCCGATGGACATGGGAAGGCTTACTGTAACCTGTGGACCTTCAACTTCACGATGAAACACTGAAATTGCGTCGGAATTGAATACAGCAGGCACCATGCCTACTTATGTCTGGGAGAGTGATGCTTCTATCTGTCTGTGCTTTGATCCTTCCCTGGGAATCCAGTAATAGATTCCGATGGACATCGGAAGGTTTACTGTAACCTGTGGACCTTCAACTCGACGATGAATCACAGATATTGCGGCGGAGCTGAATACAACTGGCATCATGCGGACTTCTCTCCGGGAGAGTAATGCTTCTAACTGTCTGTGCTTTGATTCTTTCCTTTCATATCAGTAATAGATTCCGATGGACATTGGAAGGGTACTGTAACGTGTGGACCTTCAACTTGACGATGAAACACAGAAATTTCGTCGGAATTGAATACAACAGGCACCGTGCCGACTTCTGTCCGGGAGAGTAATGCTTCTATCAGTCTGTGCTTTGATACTTTCCTGGGATTCCAGTAATAGATTCCGATGGACATGGGAAGGTTTACTGTAACCTGTGGACCTTCAACTTGACGATGAAACACAGAAATTGCGTCGGAATTGAATACATCAGGCACCATGACGACTTCTGTCCGGAAGAGTAATGTTTCTATCTGTCTGTGCTTTGATTCTTTCCTGGGAATCCAGTAATAGATACCGATTGACATCGGAAGGTTTACTGTAACCTGTGGACCTTCAACTTGACGATGAAACACAGATATTGCGTCGGAAATTGTAACGTCTAGAGAAACAAGAACAATATATTAGGTAGTAATTAGAGAATTAGATGTATCATATTGTGTCATTGTATAAAATTATGTATTTTTTATTATTATTTATTTCTGAAAACGTCTGCGTCGGCGAGTAACAAAACCGACACAGAAGATAAATGTTAAACAGAGATTAAAAAAGGAACTAGTATATAATACGTGTTGAATATGAATGTCTTTGTCGTCTTAATTTGGAAGTTGTGCGAGTAAGATCTCCTGTTGTTGTCGTAGAGAACGCCAATGTAGCATTCTTTTGTCGAGACTAAGCAATGTACGCCATTACGTGTGAATTCACAAAGGTCTGTAATCACTGAGATATTTAAAGGTTTTAATAGAGTTGTTTAAATGAAAACTTGTATTATTTATTGTTAAGCTTGCTTGCATATTATCCCATCCTGTTGAGACATTTTTCAGTTGTATAAATATTATCTGTGGTGCTGAGTTGCGTGGAGAACGAAGAGCCGCTGCCGCGGCGTATTTAAACGACTTACAATATAGTCGAGCATACCGCAAGGAAGCGGTAAAATAATAGTAAAATAATATTATTTCTTTTAGCTCCCAGACTGGCAGTGAAGATCAGCAGATTTTATGATGTGTTGCAGATTGACACGGGCTGCTGATAGGATATAATTTACAGTGCAAATAATTTAATGTACCTTCAGAATCTGATAGGAATCTTGCTGTGCTCCGTTCTGATCTGGCAAACTTTATAGTGACAACGTATTTTTTAATGAGAGTCTCATGTTCTTGGGCTAGTCGTGGTATGAAACAGCATTTTAACGAGAAATAAAATCCACTGCGAACTTGTGTTTTTGAACGATCACATGGACTGTAACATCAGTGCTCATAACAAAGTAATTTCAACTTTTAATCACTATGAAGTAGGGAAGATATATTGATTCTTAGCATGAGTTGCAGTTACGAAAAATCGTTCCTTAAATTGTAGGCCAGATACAGAACAATAAGACTTCCATATATACATTTTATTCCGCTAAAGGGTAATGATGAAAAAAGAAATTAAAAGCACGGCATTATTAACAGATATTTCGCGGCTCTTTTCGTATATGCGATAATAAAAAACGCGAAACTGGCGCCCAAAAACGCGGGGCCCGAATTTGCAGTGGCCACACATATAAAATTTTATGTATTTTTCTTTCAGTGTTGATTGTTATGTATGTGTAGATATATATGTATTTAGTGATAAATGTATGTATGTATATAATGATCAATGCTATGTTTTAATGAATGTGTAAATACTCTTTCATGACAAACCGTACTACTGCAAACGAGTCTGAGGAGACGATCCTGATAGTACTGAGAAGCTGTAACGACTACGTAATCCGGGGGCAGCCGAACCCCGAGATAAGATAAACTAAAGGTAAGACTACAGTGTAGTTGTCCTGTTTGTAGAAGTCGAGCTCCAGTGAAGTGATCTCATTTCGCTAGTGGTGTGCATATTGTGCGTAGTTTGATGTTAGTGTTTGTGACAGGACAAAGTTGATGGTAGATAGTAAATTTTAGTGTGCAGTTAGTGTAGATAAATTAACGTATTTTGTGTGCAAGTGGCAAAACTGTCAGACTTTGTGGTTTAGTAAGCAATTTATGAATATGGTTAAGTTGCGTAGTCAACGTCCGAGCAATATGGATACTGAGGAACAACAATTAGTTAGTGCAGGAAATGTGGAACCGGGTACCTCAAGTAATACTAGTACTCTCTTTGCGGATATAACATGTGAGAATGTGGGGGCAGGGGCACAGGAAGTGGTGCCACCGCCCATTAGTCCTCAAGGGGATGTAGAGAAAGAAGTTGTACCACCACCAGAAAAGCAGGAACCAGAGAGTGGTAATCTGCCTGGTGGGTATTCGCTTCAGGCTATATTAGAGCGCGTGCTGAATTACCAGGCAGAATTTGCGCAACAGCAAGTCGAGCGAGACCGCCAGCAAGCTGAGCGAGATCGTAGGCTAGCAGAAAATTTACTTGCCCAGCAAGCTGAGCGAGATCGCCAGTTAACAGAAAGTTTCCTTGCCCAGCAAGCTGAGCGAGATCGCCGGCAAGCTGAGCGGGACCAGCAACTTGTGCAATCGCTAGAAAACATGAAGAAAGAGATTGCAGATATGAAACAGAATTATGAGTCGATACTTAAGGCCGTGCAAGAGCTGACTGAACAGGTCAACAACCTGCAAGTAGCAAACATTAACAGGGTAGACGAAATAGGTGTATTAGCCAATCGAGTAGAAAAGCTAGAAACAGATTCCACGCAGCTTGTAGAGCAGAAGTGGAACGAACAAGCAACTAAAATTGAAACAGAATTCAACTCATGGCTGGAAGTGAAGGAGTGTGAGATTGACAAGAACATTAATTCCAAAGTACAAGCAGCCATAGCAAATAGAGGATCCGAATCGTTCAGTACCGCAGTGAATAGTCAGGTACAGAACGACGTGCAAACCATCAAACAAATACTCAGTGAGGATATTCCGCAGTGGCAAGTGAATATGAACAAACGGATATCCGACCTGGAGAAGGGTTTAGCACAAAGCAGAAAACATTTGGAACAGGAACCTCTGTCGCCAACAGCCCATGGTTTTGGCAACGCACAAACTTATACGCGATACAACAATGGGGAATCCGTAGTCGATAATGCGAAGAGCTGTAGCTTCGGTTCGGAGCACACAGCATATGTCCAAGGAGCAAAACCATGTAGTTCAAAAATATTAGTGGAAGAAAGTTTAATCAAAAATAGACAATTACAAACGTTTACTACTGAACGGAAATCAGTACACCCAGTAGTATTCATAAAAAGCTTTAAAAATATCTTGCCCAGTGTGTGGAACGAAACACAGAAAATTCAATACGTAATGTCGTACATTCAAGGTGATGCAGCGTTGTGGGCTACAGAAGTAGCAGACAGCTGCATGACATATGAACAGTTCGAAAGGGCATTTCTATCGAAATATTGGTCGCCTTGTATACAAGAGCGGCTAAGAAAAGAAGTATATAATCCCGAACCGTACTCACCTCGTCTGGGGAATTTGAGACGGTATTTTGAAAAATATATAAACAAAACACGCTACTGGGACGAGCCTATATCACCAAGAGACATAATAAGACTACTAAAATCACATTTACCCATTCATATCAAAGAGAAATTAATACACGTACCAGAAAGCGATATGGAAAACTTCCTGTCTGTTCTAGATTCTATAGACTTGATACAGGAAGACGCAAAATCAGCGTGTGATCACTCGCGGAATAATGGGTCAGGATGTAAACATGACAGAAATAGTAGCGCACAAAACCACAACCATGGAAATGGTGGGGGTGGTAACAAGCGGCAAGAACATTCGCAAAATGGTAGTAATGGTAGAGGCCAGAACGGGTATGGACAAACAACCTATAACAAAAGGCGTCGATTTGACGACCGGTACGAATCTGGAATGTCAGGGACCAACCGCTGGAAAAATGCGCGAGGTCAGTGGCAGAGCAATTATAGTGATAGTAATCGAAATTGGCAGCAAAATCAGCGAAGAAGCCCAGAGCGACAGGGTAATGACCGGTATGACAACAATAGACCACCGCCGCAAAACGCGCCTATTGCGCAGCCGTGGCGGCCGACAAATCATAGTGTACATATAGTGGAGGTCGCGGACAATAGCCTTCCAAGTACTTCACAAGCAACTAATCCAACAAACTAGAATCGGCCTCGATATGCTCTCCATCGATGGCCGAGGGATGGAGTGAGAGCAACACGAGTGATAATAATATACCTGGGATACGTATGCTGCGATACAACGATGGTGTCAGTATGGATAAAGATCTACTGAACGAACCACACGAATGTAAGAAAGATAATAACGAAAATGTGCAAGCTATTATCGAAGCGAAAATCAATGATGTTGCAGTGAATATAATCATCGACACAGGTGCCTCAGTAAGTGTAATGAGTATAGAGTTATTTAAAGCACTGGGAAAAGGACGTAGCATTCCGACTTTCCCGGTTAATAATTGTAAGGTGTCTGGAGCCATAAGTGCACAGAGCCAATTAGTTAAATACCAGGTGCAGGTAGAGATTTGTAAGGAGGGCGAAGCCATAGTGAGCTCGTTCCTCGTTGTTAAAGGATTGAAGGTGGCCTGCATTCTGGGAGTAGATTTTCTCCGTGAGAGGGACGCATTGATCGACCTCTCCTTGGGGAAATTAAGCATAGTTAATAGGGGTAGGAGGATTGAGTTATCTATGATGAAATCGAAGGAGGTACTTGTGCCGTGTTGTAATCGAATCAATATCAAGGGTAGGAACCCTTGGGTACTACACCTTGATGATTTGTCACATGCAGCAGACCTCTATTACCCGAATTTAGAGGATCGAAATTTTGAAACAAATGTTGAGACATTTCAAACCAAAGTGCAGGAATCTGAAGGTTTAACCGATATCCAAAAGCAACAGTTGACGCAGCTGCTATCGGAATATACTATGGTATTTACCGACCGACCAGGAATAGTCAAAAGGTACCACTATCACATAGAGGTGATGCCCCACAAAACATACTGTCGCGCAACTTACTCCATCCCTTGGTCGAGGAGGGAAGTAGTGGCTAAAGAGATTCGGAAGATGTTGGCACACGAATGTAGCTATTTGTTAGCACACCCCCAGACGGGGAAAAATAAAAGGACTGTATCCACGTAAAGATGTAAAGTTATTTATTCAGTGACATGTCTGATGTAAATAGTAGTGGTAAGAAGATTTCAATTGTGTTTTAGAGTATAAGTATGTTAGTTTTAAGAAAGAATTTATGTATAGTTACAATTTTGAGGAAGTAGAATCAGTAAACTGAGCAATAATATGCAAATGGAAGACTTGGTTTACAGACAGTTAGAGCCATTTAAAAATTATAGGCTCATTAAGCAACGAACAATCTTCTTGTTGATAAAGTGAGGATTAATTTCTTGAATCATTATACAAAGGATTAATTTCTTGAACCATTTTCTATGTGTAGTATGTAAGTGCAATTAATGATGCAATCTAATATAGTAAGGTAACTGTTGTAATTGTATTAGGATAAGGAACCCTGAGAGAGAGAGTCTTGACTAGCCAAACATGGACTCTGTAATATGCAACAATTATGTGATGTTTGCTGCCAGTAGTCATATGAGAACGACACTGGAGCATAAGCTAATCAAAAAACAAGCCCGTTCCGTGGAAAATCCGCTTTGTATATAACAATGCTTCAATTGAAGCCTGTGTACTTGGTACACGCCCTTGAATATTCATTACGCGATACGCGAATTAAGTCAACCAATGTGGAACCTACACTGTAGTCATATAGGAAAAATCATTAAAAATAATGCTAGTGCTAAATGAAGTATTTATTGATCAATATGCCCAAGTCAAGCTGTCATGCACATGGTAAAATCTGTTTGATAGATGGGTGATAACCAGGCAAGCTACACTGATAAGAAAATTAAAAAATTTCACAAAAGGGCTATATACGCCTAGTAACAATATGAAAAGTGTGTTGTGATAAGGTAAAAACAAATAGACGCCATGTAGATGAGAGTGAGTATGCGAAGAACAGTTAAAAGGTATTAAAAAATAAACTGTGTGCATAAACAATGGAGGAAAGGACGGAATATTGTGTGTAGCAGGGACAGAAAATGACTGTTGTATCTGCACCAATATATACGTCGATAAGTCTAGTGTTGAGTGACAGACTGTCCTAGTGCAGTGCTCAACGAACAATAGACAGTGTACAAAAACAGTAGTTATTGATCCGTTCGGAGTCGAGTTAAGCGAACCTAGCTCGACGGGGACATGTAGTATGTGTGTTACGAAACATTTTCACGTGTTGAAAGACGCTCTGGCAGTGTACCAACCGTGGAGTGAGTGAAAATGTGTAGTACAATGTGCGTGTGACGAACCTTGAATACCAGTGTCACAATGCCACAAGAAACCTGTTATCACGCCAAACCATCCTGTGCATACCAGTGAAGCGACGGCTTACTGAACAATAATCGCTTTTAACAAGTTGCATCTTCTTCCACAGCTAGTAATCTGTGTCCTTAAAGGCAGTACACCGTTGTGGAATGTTTGTTTCATGCGCTACAACGGGGAGCCATGTGGAGAAGCCGAGACGAGTGCCGTGCCGCCAGCCAGCCGGTCGCGGTAAACCACTGCCACTCACCGACATCGGCGAATGGTTCGCTGCGGTTCGCGACTGCTTGGGCGCCACGTCAGCACGACGTCGCTGTTACTGAGAGCAGGTCGACGAACCCAGCGGCCGTCGGCACGCGGCGTTCCAGACGACGCGACTCAACAATTGCTTCGCGCCGCCAGCTCCGTACAACATTGTTGTCATTCAAATGAACTACCAAATATGTGTTTAATGCACTAACATGAATAGGGTTTAGGGGCACGAAATGACGTGACAAGCATTTGTTTTTTTTTTCTTGAGTTATTCAATACGGACCCAAAGTATTCATTGGTTCAGTGATATATAGATATAATATGTTTTCGTCATGTTAATGAAGTATACTCGCATGAATGCTAGACATTTTAAACCAATTGTCGCGAGTAAATGCAAGGACGATTCATGATACTACTGTAAAAATGTGTAATAAGTGACTTTCATTACAATCCAAAACACAAATATTATATGGGTAACAAAGAGACTAAAGGTTTAACATGCTCTCACAAATAGCCTTTGTTATATGTGAACATTGGATAGAATCTGAACTTTTTGTGATCAAACTGGGTATTAAAACAAACCAGACGAGATGACCATGGCTCCGGCGCAGTTTTCCCAGGTTTTCTGATCGCACGTAGCCCGAATGGGGGACCCAAATAAATGTAATGACCCTGGGACTAGGTTTATGGTCACCTCGCAAAGTGCAAGAACAGTATAAAAGGTGTAATTAAACCTACAGTGTAAAAGAACTAAAAAGTGTAAAGTGAATGATCCAACCAAGGTAACAGACAATAACCAAACAGACGTTAGTGGCAGCATATTGCCGAACATTTCCAACGTTAGTCAATTGCTGCCAGGGGGCATTGTAACGTCTAGAGAAACAAAAACAATATATTAGGTAGTAATTAGAGAATTAGATGTATCATATTGTGTCATTGTATAAAATTATGTATTTTTTTTTTATTATTTATTTCTGAAAACGTCTGCGTCGGCGAGTAATAAAACCGACACAGAAGATAAATGTTAAACAGAGATTAAAAAAGGAACTAGTATATAATACGTGTTGAATATGAATGTCTTTGTCGTCTCAATTTGGAAGTTGTGCGAGTAAGATCTCCTGTTGTTGTCGTAGAGAACGCCAATGTAGCATTCTTTTGTCGAGACTAAGCAATGTACGCCATTACGTGTGAATTCACAAAGGTCTGTAATCACTGAGATATTTAAAGGTTTTAATAGAGTTGTTTAAATGAAAACTTGTATTATTTATTGTTAAGCTTGCTTGCATATTATCCCATCCTGTTGAGACATTTTTCAGTTGTATAAATATTATCTGTGGTGCTGAGTTGCGTGGAGAACGAAGAGCCGCTGCCGCGGCGTATTTAAACGACTTACAATATAGTCGAGCATACCGCAAGGAAGCGGTAAAATAATAGTAAAATAATATTATTTCTTTTAGCTCCCAGACTGGCAGTGAAGATCAGCAGATTTTATGATGTGTTGCAGATTGACGCGGGCTGCTGATAGGATATAATTTACAGTGCAAATAATTTAATGTACCTTCAGAATCTGATAGGAATCTTGCTGTGCTCCGTTCTGATCTGGCAAACTTTATAGTGACAACGTATTTTTTAATGAGAGTCTCATGTTCTTGGGCTAGTCGTGGTATGAAAAAGCATTTTAACGAGAAATAAAATCCACTGCGAACTTGTGTTTTTGAACGATCACATGGACTGTAACATCAGTGCTCATAACAAAGTAATTTCAACTTTTAATCACTATGAAGTAGGTAAGATATATTGATTCTTAGCATGAGTTGCAGTTACGAAAAATCGTTCCTTAAATTGTAGGCCAGATACAGAACAATAAGACTTCCATATATACATTTTATTCCGCTAAAGGGTAATGATGAAAAAAGAAATTAAAAGCACGGCATTATTAACAGATATTTCGCTGCTCTTTTCGTATATGCGATAACAAAAAACGCCAAAAAATGAATACAACAGGCACCATGCCGACTTCTGTCCGGGAGAGTAATGCTTCTATCTGTCTGTGCTTTGATTCTTTCCAGGGATTCCAGTAATAGATTCCGATGGACATGGGAAGGTTTACTGTAACCTGTGGACCTTCAACTTGACGATGTAACACAGAAATTGCGTCGGAATTGAATTCAACAGGCACCATGACGACTTCTGTCCGGGAGAGTAATGTTTCTATCTGTCTGTGCTTTGATTCTTTCCTGGGATTCCAGTAATAGATTCCGATTGACATCGGAAGGTTTACTGTAAACTGTGGACCTTCAAGTCGACGATGAAACACAGATATTGCGTCGGAATCGAATACAACAGGCACCATGCCGACTTCTGTCCGGGAGAGTAATGCTTCTATCTGTCTGTGCTTTGATTCTTTCCAGGGATTCCAGTGATAGATTCCGATGGACATAAAAAGGTTTACTGAAACCTGTGGACCTTCAACTCGACGATAAAACACAGAAATTGCGGCGGATTTGAATACAACTGGCACCATGCCGACTTCTCTCCGGGAGAGTAATGCTTCTAACTGTCTGTGTTTTGACTCGTTCGTGGGATTCCAGTAGTGGATTCCGATGGACATGGGAAGGTTTACTGTAACCTGTGGACCTTCAACTTGACGATGAAACACTGAAATTGCGTCGGAATTGAATACAACAAGCACCATGCCGACTTCTGTTCAGGAGAGTAATGCTTCAATCTGTCTGCGCTTTGATTCTTTCCTGGGATTCCAGTAATAGACTCCGATGGACATGGGAAGGCTTACTGTAACCTGTGGACCTTCAACTTGACGATGAAACACTGAAATTGCGTCGGAATTGAATACAGCAGACACCATGCCTACTTATGTCTGGGAGAGTGATGCTTCTATCTGTCTGTGCTTTGATCCTTTCCTGGGAATCAAGTAATAGATTCCGATGGACATGGGAAGGTTTACTGTAACCTGTGGACCTTCAACTTGACGATGAAACACAGAAAATGCGTCGGAATTGAATACAACAGGCACCGTGCCGACTTCTGTCCGGGAGAGTAATGCTTCTATCTGTCTGTGCTTTGTTTCTTTCCTGGGATTCCAGTATTAGATTCCGATGGTCATCGGAAGGTTTACTGTAACCTGTGGACCTTTAACTCGACGATGAAACACAGAAATAACGTCGGAATTGAATACAACAGGCACCATGCCGACATCTCTCCGGGAGAGTAATGCTTCTAACAGTCTGTGGTTTGACTCTTTCCTGTGATTCCAGTAATAGATACCGATGGACATGGGAATGTTTACTGTAACCTGTGGACCTTCAACTTGACAATGAAACACAGAAATTGCGTCGGCATTGAATACAACAGGCACCATACCTACTTATGTCCGGGAGAGTGATGCTTCTATCTGTCTGTGCTTTGATCCTTTGCTGGAAATCCAGTAATAGATTCCGATGAACATTAAAAGGTTTACTGTAATTTACTGTAACCTGTGGACCTTCAACTTGACGATGAAACACAGAAATTGCGTCGGAAATGAATACAGCAGGCACCATGCCAACTTCTGTCCGGGAGAGTAATGCTTCTATCTGTCTGTGCTTTGATTCTTTCCTGGGATTCCAGTAATAGATTTTGATGGACATGGGAAGGTCTACTGCCACCTGTGGACCTTCAACTTGACGATGAAACACAGAAATTGCGTCGGAATTGAATACAACAGGCACCATACCTACCTATGTCCGGGAGAGTGATGCTTCTATGTGTCTGTGCTTTGATCCTTTGCTGGAAATCCAGTAATAGATTCCGATGAACATCGGAAGGTTTACTGTAACCTGTGGACCTTCAACTCGACGATGACACACAGATATTGCGGCGGAGCTGAATACAACTGACATCATGCCGACTTCTCTCCGGGAGAGTAATGCTTCTAACTGTCTGTGCTTTGACTCTTTCCTGGGATTCCAGTAATACATTCCGATGGACATCGGAAGGTTTACTGTAACCTGTGGACCTTCAACTTGACGATGAAACACAGAAATTGCGTCGGAATTGAATACAACAGGCACCATGACGACTTCTGTCCGGGAGAGTATGGTTTCTATCTGTCTGTGCTTTGATTCTTTCCTGGGATTCCAGTAATAGATTTTGATGGACATGGGAAGGTCTACTGCAACCTGTGGACCTTCAACTTGACGATGAATCACAGAAATTGCGTCGGAATTGAATACAACAGGCACCATACCTACTTATGTCCGGGAGAGTGATGCTTCTATCTGTCTGTGCTTTGATCCTTTGCTGGAAATCCAGTAATAGATTCCCATTAACATCAAAAGGTTTACTGTAGCCTGTGGACCTTCAACTCGACGATGAAACACAGATATTGCGGCGGAGCTGAATACAACTGACATCATGCTGACTTCTCTCCGGGAGAGTAATGCTTCTAACTGTCTGTGCTTTGACTCTTGCCTGGGATTCCAGTAATACATTCCGATGGACATCGGAAGGTTTACTGTAACTTGTGGACCTTCAACTTGACGATGAAACACAGAAATTGCGTCGGAATTGAATACAACAGGCACCATGACGACTTCTGTCGGGGAGAGTATGGTTTCTATCTGTCTGTGCTTTTGATTCTTTCCTGGGATTCCAGTAACAGATTCCGATTGACATCGGAAGGTTTACTGTAACCTGTGGACCTTCAACTCGACGATGAAACACAGATATTGCGTCCGAATTGAATACAACAGGCACCATGCCGACTTCTGTCCGGGATAGTAATGCTTCTATCTGTCTGTGCTTTGATTCTTTCCAGGGATTCCAGTAATAGTTTTCGATTGACATCGGAAAATTTACTGTAACTTGTGGTCCTTCAACTTGACGATGAAACACAGAAATTGCGTCGGAATTGAAAACAACAGGCACCATGCCAACTTCTGTCGGGGAGAGTAATGCATCTATCTGTCTGCGGTTTGATTCTTACTTGGCATTCCAGTAATAGATTCCGATGGACATGGAAGGTTTTCTGTAACCTTTGGACCTTCAAGTTGACGACGAAACACTGAAATTTCGTCGGAAATGAATACAACAGGCACCATGCCGTCTTCTGTCCGGGAGAGTAATGCTTCTCTCTGTTTGTGCTTTGATTCTTTCCTGGCATTCCAGTAATAGATTCCGATGGACATGGGAAGGTTTACTGTAACCTGTAGACCTTCAACGTGACGATGAAACACAGAAATTTCGTCGGAATTGAATACAACAAGCACCATGCCGACTTCTGTCCGGGAGAGTAATGCTTCTAACTGTCTGTGCTTTAAGCCTTTCCTGTGATTCCAGTAATACATTCCGATGGACATCGGAAGGTTTACTGTAACCTGTGGACCTTCAACGTGACGATGAAACACAGAAATTTCGTCGGAATTGAATACAACAAGCACCATGCCGACTTCTCTCCGGGAGAGTAATGCTTCTAACTGTCTGTGCTTTGACTCGTTCGTGGGATTCCAGTAGTAGATTCCGATGGACATGGGAAGGTTTACTGTAACCTGTGGACCTTCAACTAGACGATGAAACACAGAAATTGCGTCGGAATTGAATACAACAAGCACCATGCCGACTTCTGTCCGGGAGAGTAGTGCTTCTATCTGTCTGCGCTTTGATTCTTTCCTGGGATTCCAGTAATAGACTCCGATGGACATGGGAAGGCTTACTGTAACCTGTGGACCTTCAACGTGACGATGAAACACAGAAATTGCGTCGGAATTGAATACAACAGCACCATGCTGACTTCTCTCCGGGAGATTAATGCTTTTAACTGTCTGTGCCTTGATTCTTCCCTGGGATTCCAGTAATAGATTCCGATGGAAATGGGACGGTTTACTGTAACCTGTGGACCTTCAACGTGACGATGAAACACAGAAATTGCGTCGGAATTGAATACAACAGCACCATGCTGACTTCTCTCCGGGAGATTAATGGTTTTAACTGTCTGTGCCTTGATTCTTCCCTGGGATTCCAGTAATAGATTCCGATGGAATAGGGACGGTTTACTGTAACCTGTGGACGTTCAACTTGCCGATTAAACACAGAAATTGCGTCGGAATTGAATACAACAGGCACCATGCCGACTTCTCTCCGGGAGACTAATGCTTCTAACTATCTGTGCTTTGATTCTTACCTGGGATTCCAGTCATAGATTCCGATGGACATGGGAAGGTTTACTGTAACCTGTGGACCTTCAACTTGACGATGAAACAAAGAAATTGCGTCGGAATTGAATACAACAGGCACCATGCAGACATCTCTCCGGGAGAGTAATGCTTCTAACTGTGTGTATTTGATTCTTTCCTGGGATTCCAGTAATAGATTCCGATGGACATGGGAAGGTTTACTCCAACCTGTGGACCTTGATCTTGACGATGAAACACAGAAGTTGCGTCGGAATTGAATACAACAGCACCATGCTGACTTCTCTCCGGGAGATTAATGCTTTTAACTGTCTGTGCCTTGATTCTTCCCTGGGATTCCAGTAATAGATTCCGATGGAAATGGGACGGTTTACTGTAACCTGTGGACCTTCAACGTGACGATGAAACACAGAAATTGCGTCGGAATTGAATACAACAGGCACCATGACGACTTTTCTCCAGGAGAGAAAAGCTTCTAACTGATTGTGCTTTGATTCTTTCCTGGGATTCCAGTAATTGATTCCGATGAACATGGTAAGGTTTACTGTAACCTGTGGACCTTCAACTTCACGATGAAACACAGAAATTTCGTCGGAATTGAATACAATAGCACCATGCTGACTTCTCTCCAGGAGATTAATGCTTCTAACTGTCTGTGCTTTGATTCTTCCCTGGGATTCCAGTAATAGATTCCGATGGAAAGGGGACGGTTTACTGTAACCTGTGGACCTTCAACTTGACGATTAAACACAGAAATTGCGTCGGAATTGAATACAACAGGCACCATGCCGCCTTCTCTCCGGGAGAGAAATTCTTCTAACTATCTGTGCTTTGATTCTTACCTGGGATTCCAGTATTAGATTCCGATGGACATGGGAAGGTTTACTGTAGCCTGTGGACCTTCAACTTGACGATGAAACACAGAAATTGCGTCGGAATTGAATACAACAGGCACCATGCCGACATCTGTCCGGGAGAGTAATCCTTCTAACTGTCTGTGCTTTGATTCCTTCCTATGGTTCCAGTAATAGATTCCGATGGACATGGGAAGGTTAACCGTAACCTGGGTACCTTGCACTTGACGGTGAAACACCGAAATTGCGTCGGAGTTGAATGCAACAGGCACCATGCCGTATTCTCTCCGGGAGAGTAATGCTTCTAACTGTCTGAGCTTTGATTCTTACCTGGGATTCCAGTAATAGATTCCGTTGGACATGGGAAGGTTTATTGCAACCTGTGGACCTTCAACTTAACGATGAAACATAGAAATTGCGTCGGAATTGAATACAACAGGCACCATGCCGCCCTCTCTCCGGGAGAGTAATGCTTCTAACTATCTGTGCTTTGATTCTTACCTGGGATTCCAGTATTAGATTCCGATGGACATGGGAAGGTTTACTGTAGCCTGTGGACCTTCAACTTGACGATGAAACACAGAAATTGCGACGGAATTGAATACAACAGGCACCATGCCGACTTCTGTCCGGGAGAGTAATCCTTCTAACTGTCTGTGCTTTGATTCTTTCCTATGGTTCCAGTAATAGATTCCGATGGACATGGGAAGGTTAACTGTAACCTGGGTGCCTTGCACTTGATGGTGAAACACCGAAATTGCGTCGGAGTTGAATACACCAGGCACCATGCTGACTTCTCTCCGGGAGATTAATGCTTCTTACTGTCTGTGCTGTTATTCTTCCCTGGGATTCCAGTAATACATTCCAATGGACATCGGAAGGTTTACTGTAACCTGTGGACCTTCAACCTGACGATGAAACACTGAAATTGCGTCGGAATTGAATACAACAAGCACCATGCCGTCTTCTGTCCAGGAGAGTAATGCTTCAATCTGTCTGCGCTTTGATTCTTTCCTGGGATTCCAGTAATAGACTCCGATGGACATGGGAAGGCTTACTGTAACCTGTGGACCTTCAACTTGACGATGAAACACTGAAATTGCGTCGGAATTTAATACAGCAGGCACCATGCCTACTTATGTCTGGGAGAGTGATGCTTCTATCTGTCTGTGCTTTGATCCTTTCCTGGGAATCCAGTAATAGACTCCGATGGACATGGGAAGGTTTACTGTAACCTGTGGACCTTCAACTTGACGATGAAACACAGAAAATGCGTCGGAATTGAATACAACAGGCACCGTGCCGACTTCTGTCCGGGAGAGTAATGCTTCTATTTGTCTGTGCTTTGTTTCTTTCCTGAGATTCCAGTATTAGATTCCGATGGTCATCGGAAGGTTTACTGTAACCTGTGGACCTTTAACTCGACGATGAAACACAGAAATAACGTCGGAATTGAATACAACAGGCACCATGCCGACATCTCTCCGGGAGAGTAATGCTTCTAACAGTCTGTGGTTTGACTCTTTCCTGTGATTCCAGTAATAGATACCGATGGACATGGGAATGTTTACTGTAACCTGTGGACCTTCAACTTGACAATGAAACACAGAAATTGCGTCGGAATTGAATACAACAGGCACCATACCTACTTATGTCCGGGAGAGTGATGCTTCTATCTGTCTGTGCTTTGATCCTTTGCTGGAAATCCAGTAATAGATTCCGATGAACATTAAAAGGTTTACTGTAATTTACTGTAACCTGTAAACCTTCAACTTGACGATGAAACACAGAAATTGCGTCGGAAATGAATACGGCAGGCACCATGCCAACTTCTGTCCGGGAGAGTAATGCTTCTATCTGTCTGTGCTTTGATTCTTTCCTGGGATTCCAGTAATAGATTTTGATGGACATGGGAAGGTCTACTGCAACCTGTGGACCTTCAACTTGACGATGAAACACAGAAATTGCGTCGGAATTGAATACAACAGGCACCATACCTACTTATGTCCGGGAGAGTGATGCTTCTATGTGTCTGTGCTTTGATCCTTTGCTGGAAATCCAGTGATAGATTCCGATGAACATTGGAAGGTTTACTGTAACCTGTGGACCTTCAACTCGACGATGAAACACAGATATTGCGGCGGAGCTGAATACAACTGACATCATGCCGACTTCTCTCCGGGAGAGTAATGCTTCTAACTGTCTGTGCTTTGACTCTTTCCTGGGATTCCAGTAATACATTCCGATGGACATCGGAAGGTTTACTGTAACCTGTGGACCTTCAACTTGACGATGAAACACAGAAATTGCGTCGGAATTGAATACAACAGGCACCATGACGACTTCTGTCCGGGAGAGTATGGTTTCTATCTGTCTGTGCTTTGATTCTTTCCTGGGATTCCAGTAATAGATTTTGATGAACATGGGAAGGTCTACTGCAACCTGTGGACCTTCAACTTGACGATGAATCACAGAAATTGCGTCGGAATTGAATACAACAGGCACCATACCCACTTATGTCCGGGAGAGAGATGCTTCTATCTGTCTGTGCTTTGATCCTTTGCTGGAAATCCAGTAATAGATTCCGATTAACATCAAAAGGTTTACTGTAGCCTGTGGATCTTCAACTCGACGATGAAACACAGATATTGCGGCGGAGCTGAATACAACTGACATCATGCTGACTTCTCTCCGGGAGAGTAATGCTTCTAACTGTCTGTGCTTTGACTCTTTCCTGGGATTCCAGTAATACATTCCGATGGACATCGGAAGGTTTACTGTAACTTGTGGACCTTCAACTTGACGATGAAACACAGAAGTTGCGTCGGAATTGAATACAACAGGCACCATGACGACTTCTGTCCGGGAGAGTATGGTTTCTATCTGTCTGTGCATTTGATTCTTTCCTGGGATTCCAGTAACAGATTCCGATTGACATCGGAAGGTTTACTGTAACCTGTGGACCTTCAACTCGACGATGAAACACAGATATTGCGTCCGAATTGAATACAACAGGCACCATGCCGACTTCTGTCCGGGATAGTAATGCTTCTATCTGTCTCTGCTTTGATTCTTTCCAGGGATTCCAGTAATAGATTTCGATTGACATCGGAAAATTTACTGTAACTTGTGGTCCTTCAACTTGACGATGAAACACAGAAATTGCGTCG
Organism: Schistocerca americana; assembly: GCF_021461395.2. Taxonomy (NCBI): domain Eukaryota; kingdom Metazoa; phylum Arthropoda; class Insecta; order Orthoptera; family Acrididae; genus Schistocerca; species Schistocerca americana. The sequence continues at coordinate 34,107,487 of NC_060122.1, read as the reverse complement.
GAATTGAATACAACAGGCACCATGACGACTTCTGTCCGGGAGAGTATGGTTTCTATCTGTCTGTGCTTTGATTCTTTCCTGGGATTCCAGTAATAGATTCCGATTGACATCGGAAGGTTTACTGTAACCTGTGGACCTTCAACTCGACGATGAAACACAGAAATTGCGTCGTAATTGAATACAACAGGCACCATGCCGACTTCTGTCCGGGATAGTAATGCTTCTATCTGTTTGTGCTTTGATTCTTTCCTGGCATTCCAGTAATAGATTCCGATGGACATGGGAAGGTTTACTGTAACCTGTGGACCTTCAACGTGACGATGAAACACAGAAATTTCGTCGGAATTGAATACAACAAGCACCATGCCGACTTCTGTCCGGGAGAGTAATGCTTCTAACTGTCTGTGCTTTAAGCCTTTCCTGTGATTCCAGTAATACATTCCGATGGACATCGGAAGGTTTACTGTAACCTGTGGACCTTCAACGTGACGATGAAACACAGAAATTTCGTCGGAATTGAATACAACAAGCACCATGCCGACTTCTCTCCGGGAGAGTAATGCTTCTAACTGTCTGTGCTTTGACTCGTTCGTGGGATTCCAGTAGTAGATTCCGATGGACATGGGAAGGTTTACTGTAACCTGTGGACCTTCAACTAGACGATGAAACACAGAAATTGCGTCGGAATTGAATACAACAAGCACCATGCCGACTTCTGTCCGGGAGAGTAGTGCTTCTATCTGTCTGCGCTTTGATTCTTTCCTGGGATTCCAGTAATAGACTCCGATGGACATGGGAAGGCTTACTGTAACCTGTGGACCTTCAACTTGACGATGAAACACAGAAATTGCGTCGGAATTGAATACAACAGGCACCATGCCGACTTCCCTCCGGGAGACTAATGCTTCTAACTATCTGTGCTTTGATTCTTTCCTGGGATTCCAGTAATTGATTCCGTTGGACATGGGAAGGTTTACTGTAACCTGTGGACCTTCAACTTGACGATGAAACACAGAAATTTCGTCGGAATTGAATACAACAGCACCATGCTGACTTCTCTCCGGGAGATTAATGCTTTTAACTGTCTGTGCCTTGATTCTTCCCTGGGATTCCAGTAATACATTCCGATGGACATCGGAAGGTTTACTGTAACCTGTGGACCTTCAACTTGACGATGAAACACAGAAATTGCGTCGGAATTGAATACAACAGGCACCATGACGACTTCTGTCCGGGAGAGTATGGTTTCTATCTGTCTGTGCTTTGATTCATTCCTGGGATTCCAGTAATAGATTTTGATGGACATGGGAAGGTCTACTGCAACCTGTGGACCTTCAACTTGACGATGAATCACAGAAATTGCGTCGGAATTGAATACAACAGGCACCATACCTACTTATGTCCGGGAGAGTGATGCTTCTATCTGTCTGTGCTTTGATCCTTTGCTGGAAATCCAGTAATAGATTCCGATTAACATCAAAAGGTTTACTGTAGCCTGTGGACCTTCAACTCGACGATGAAACACAGATATTGCGGCGGAGCTGAATACAACTGACATCATGCTGACTTCTCTCCGGGAGAGTAATGCTTCTAACTGTCTGTGCTTTGACTCTTTCCTGGGATTCCAGTAATACATTCCGATGGACATCGGAAGGTTTACTGTAACTTGTGGACCTTCAACTTGACGATGAAACACAGAAATTGCGTCGGAATTGAATACAACAGGCACCATGACGACTTCTGTCCGGGAGAGTATGGTTTCTATCTGTCTGTGCTTTTGATTCTTTCCTGGGATTCCAGTAACAGATTCCGATTGACATCGGAAGGTTTACTGTAACCTGTGGACCTTCAACTCGACGATGAAACACAGATATTGCGTCCGAATTGAATACAACAGGCACCATGCCGACTTCTGTCCGGGATAGTAATGCTTCTATCTGTCTGTGCTTTGATTCTTTCCAGGGATTCCAGTAATAGATTTCGATTGACATCGGAAAATTTACTGTAACTTGTGGTCCTTCAACTTGACGATGAAACACAGAAATTGCGTCGGAATTGAATACAACAGGCACCATGACGACTTCTGTCCGGGAGAGTATGGTTTCTATCTGTCTGTGCTTTGATTCTTTCCTGGGATTCCAGTAATAGATTCCGATTGACATCGGAAGGTTTACTGTAACCTGTGGACCTTCAACTCGACGATGAAACACAGAAATTGCGTCGTAATTGAATACAACAGGCACCATGCCGACTTCTGTCCGGGATAGTAATGCTTCTATCTGTTTGTGCTTTGATTCTTTCCTGGCATTCCAGTAATAGATTCCGATGGACATGGGAAGGTTTACTGTAACCTGTGGACCTTCAACGTGACGATGAAACACAGAAATTTCGTCGGAATTGAATACAACAAGCACCATGCCGACTTCTGTCCGGGAGAGTAATGCTTCTAACTGTCTGTGCTTTAAGCCTTTCCTGTGATTCCAGTAATACATTCCGATGGACATCGGAAGGTTTACTGTAACCTGTGGACCTTCAACGTGACGATGAAACACAGAAATTTCGTCGGAATTGAATACAACAAGCACCATGCCGACTTCTCTCCGGGAGAGTAATGCTTCTAACTGTCTGTGCTTTGACTCGTTCGTGGGATTCCAGTAGTAGATTCCGATGGACATGGGAAGGTTTACTGTAACCTGTGGAACTTCAACTAGACGATGAAACACAGAAATTGCGTCGGATTTGAATACAACTAGCACCATGCCGACTTCTGTCCGGGAGAGTAGTGCTTCTATCTGTCTGCGCTTTGATTCTTTCCTGGGATTCCAGTAATAGACTCCGATGGACATGGGAAGGCTTACTGTAACCTGTGGACCTTCAACTTGACGATGAAACACAGAAATTGCGTCGGAATTGAATACAACAGGCACCATGCCGACTTCCCTCCGGGAGACTAATGCTTCTAACTATCTGTGCTTTGATTCTTTCCTGGGATTCCAGTAATTGATTCCGATGGACATGGGAAGGTTTACTGTAACCTGTGGACCTTCAACTTGACGATGAAACACAGAAATTTCGTCGGAATTGAATACAACAGCACCATGCTGACTTCTCTCCGGGAGATTAATGCTTCTCTCTGTTTGTGCTTTGATTCTTTCCTGGCATTCCAGTAATAGATTCCGATGGACATGGGAAGGTTTACTGTAACCTGTGGACCTTCAACGTGACGATGAAACACAGAAATGTCGTCGGAATTGAATACAACAAGCACCATGCCGACTTCTGTCCGGGAGAGTAATGCTTCTAACTGTCTGTGCTTTAAGCCTTTCCTGTGATTCCAGTAATACATTCCGATGGACATCGGAAGGTTTACTGTAACCTGTGGACCTTCAACATGACGATGAAACACAGAAATTTCGTCGGAATTGAATACAACAAGCACCATGCCGACTTCTCTCCGGGAGAGTAATGCTTCTAACTGTCTGTGCTTTGACTCGTTCGTGGGATTCCAGTAGTAGATTCCGATGGACATGGGAAGGTTTACTGTAACCTGTGGACCTTCAACTTGACGATGAAACACAGAAATTGCGTCGGAATTGAATACAACAGGCACCTTGCCGTCTTCTGTCCGGGAGAGTAATGCTTCTCTCTGTTTGTGCTTTGATTCTTTCCTGGCATTCCAGTAATAGATTCCGATGGACATGGGAAGGTTTACTGTAACCTGTGGACCTTCAACTTGACGATGAAACACAGAAATTTCGTCGGAATTGAATACAACAGCACCATGCTGACTTCTCTCCGGGAGATTAATGCTTTTAATTGTCTGTGCCTTGATTCTTCCCTGGGATTCCAGTAATACATTCCGATGGACATCGGAAGGTTTACTGTAACCTGTGGACCTTCAACTTGACGATGAAACACAGAAATTGCGTCGGAATTGAATACAACAGGCACCATACCTACTTATGTCCGGGAGAGTGATGCTTCTATCTGTCTGTGCTTTGATCCTTTGCTGGAAATCCAGTAATAGATTCCGATTAACATCAAAAGGTTTACTGTAGCCTGTGGACCTTCAACTCGACGATGAAACACAGATATTGCGGCGGAGCTGAATACAACTGACATCATGCTGACTTCTCTCCGGGAGAGTAATGCTTCTAACTGTCTGTGCTTTGACTCTTTCCTGGGATTCCAGTAATACATTCCGATGGACATCGGAAGGTTTACTGTAACTTGTGGACCTTCAACTTGACGATGAAACACAGAAATTGCGTCGGAATTGAATACAACAGGCACCATGACGACTTCTGTCCGGGAGAGTATGGTTTCTATCTGTCTGTGCTTTTGATTCTTTCCTGGGATTCCAGTAACAGATTCCGATTGACATCGGAAGGTTTACTGTAACCTGTGGACCTTCAACTCGACGATGAAACACAGATATTGCGTCCGAATTGAATACAACAGGCACCATGCCGACTTCTGTCCGGGATAGTAATGCTTCTATCTGTCTGTGCTTTGATTCTTTCCAGGGATTCCAGTAATAGATTTCGATTGACATCGGAAAATTTACTGTAACTTGTGGTCCTTCAACTTGACGATGAAACACAGAAATTGCGTCGGAATTGAATACAACAGGCACCATGACGACTTCTGTCCGGGAGAGTATGGTTTCTATCTGTCTGTGCTTTGATTCTTTCCTGGGATTCCAGTAATAGATTCCGATTGACATCGGAAGGTTTACTGTAACCTGTGGACCTTCAACTTGACGATGAAACACAGAAATTGCGTCGGAATTGAATACAACAGGCACCATGCCGTCTTCTGTCCGGGAGAGTAATGCTTCTCTCTGTTTGTGCTTTGATTCTTTCCTGGCATTCCAGTAATAGATTCCGATGGACATGGGAAGGTTTACTGTAACCCGTGGACCTTCAACGTGACGATGAAACACAGAAATTTCGTCGGAATTGAATACAACAAGCACCATGCCGACTTCTGTCCGGGAGAGTAATGCTTCTAACTGTCTGTGCTTTAAGCCTTTCCTGTGATTCCAGTAATACATTCCGATGGACATCGGAAGGCTTACTGTAACCTGTGGACCTTCAACTTGACGATGAAACACAGAAATTGCGTCGGAATTGAATACAACAGGCACCATGCCGACTTCCCTCCGGGAGACTAATGCTTCTAACTATCTGTGCTTTGATTCTTTCCTGGGATTCCAGTAATTGATTCCGATGGACATGGGAAGGTTTACTGTAACCTGTGGACCTTCAACTTGACGATGAAACACAGAAATTTCGTCGGAATTGAATACAACAGCACCATGCTGACTTCTCTCCGGGAGATTAATGCTTTTAACTGTCTGTGCCTTGATTCTTCCCTGGGATTCCAGTAATAGATTCCGATGGAATAGGGACGGTTTACTGTAACCTGTAGACGTTCAACTTGCCGATTAAACACAGAAATTGCGTCGGAATTGAATACAACAGGCACCATGCCGACTTCTCTCCGGGAGACTAATGCTTCTAACTATCTGTGCTTTGATTCTTACCTGGGATTCCAGTCATAGATTCCGATGGACATGGGAAGGTTTACTGTAACCTGTGGACCTTCAACTTGACGATGAAACAAAGAAATTGCGTCGGAATTGAATACAACAGGCACCATGCAGACATCTCTCCGGGAGAGTAATGCTTCTAACTGTGTGTATTTGATTCTTTCCTGGGATTCCAGTAATAGATTCCGATGGACATGGGAAGGTTTACTCCAACCTGTGGACCTTGATCTTGACGATGAAACACAGAAGTTGCGTCGGAATTGAATACAACAGCACCATGCTGACTTCTCTCCGGGAGATTAATGCTTTTAACTGTCTGTGCCTTGATTCTTCCCTGGGATTCCAGTAATAGATTCCGATGGAAATGGGACGGTTTACTGTAACCTGTGGACGTTCAACTTGCCGATTAAACACAGAAATTGCGTTGGAATTGAATACAACAGGCACCATGCCGACTTCTCTCCAGGAGAGTAATGCTTCTAACTGTCTGTGCTTTGATTCTTTCCTGGGAGCCCAGTAATAGAATCCGATGGACATGGGAAGGTTTACTGTAAACTGAGGACCTTAAAAGTGACGATGAAACACAGAAATTGCGTCGGAATTGAATACAACAGGCACCATGCCGACTTCTCTCCGGGAGAGTAATGCTTCCAACTATCTGTGCTTTGATTCTTACCTGGGATTCCAGTAATAGATTCCGATGGACATGGGAAGGTTTACTGTAACCTGTGGACCTTCAACTTGACCATGAAACACAAAGATTGCGTCGGAATTGTATACAAGAGGCACCAAGCCGACTTCTGTCCGGGAGAGTAATGCTTCTAACTGCCTCTGCTTTGATTCTTTCCTGGGATTCCATTAATAGATTCCGATGGAGATGGGAAGGTTAACTGTAAACTGTGGACGTTCAACTTGACGATGAAACACAGAAATTTCGTCTGAATTGAATACACCAGGCACCATGCTGACTTCTCTCCAGGAGATTAATGCTTCTTACTGTCTGTGCTGTTATTCTTCCCTGGGATTCCAGTAATAGAATCCGATGGAATAGCGACGGTTGACTGTAACCTGTGGACAATCAACTGACGTTGAAACACAGAAATTGCGTTGGGAAGGAATACAACAGGCACGATGCCGACTGCTGTCCAGGAGAGTAAAGCTTCTAATTGTCTGTATTTGATTCTTTCCTGGGATTCCAGTACTAGATTCCGATTGAAATGGGACGGATGACTGTAACCTTTGGACCTGCAACTTGACGATGAAACACAGAAATTGCGACGGAATTGAATACAACAGGTACCATCCCGACTTCTCTCCGGGAGAGGAATTGTTCTAACTCTCTGTTCTTTGATTCTTTCCTGGGATTCCAGTAATAGATTCCGATTCACATGGGAAGGTTTACTGTAACCTGTGGACCTTCAACTTGACGATGAAACACAGAAATTGCGTCGGAATTGAATACAACAGGCACCCTGACGACTTCTCTCCGGGAGACTAATGCTTCTAACTATCTGTGCATTGACTCTTACCTGGGATTCCAGTAATAGATTCCGATGGACATGGGAAGGTACACTGTCAACTGAGAACCTTCAATTTGACGATGAAACACAGATATTGCGTCGCAATTGAGTACAACAGGCACCATGCCGACTTCTCTCCGGGAGACTAATGCTTCTAACTATCTGTACTTTGATTCTTTCCTGGGATTCCAGTAACTGATTCCGATGGACATGGGAAGGTTTACTGTAACCTGTGGACCTTCAACTTGACGATGAAACACAGATATTTCGTCGGAATTGAATACAACAGCACCATGCTGACTTCTCTCCGGGAGATTAATGCTTTTAACTGTCTGTGCCTTGATTCTTCCCTGGGATTCCAGTAATAGATTCCGATGGAAAAGGGACGGTTTACTGTAACCTGTGGACCTTCAACTTGCCGATTAAACACAGAAATTGCGTCGGAATTGAATACAACAGGCACCATGCCGACTTCTCTCCGGGAGACTAATGCTTCTAACTATCTGTGCTTTGATTCTTACCTGGGATTCCAGTCATAGATTCCGATGGACATGGGAAGGTTTACTGTAACCTGAGGACCTTCAACTTGACGATGAAACAAAGAAATTGCGTCGGAATTGAATGCAACAGGCACCATGCCGACATCTCTCCGGGAGAGTAATGCTTCTAACTGTGTGTATTTGATTCTTTCCTGGGATTCCAGTAATTGATTCCGATGGACATGGGAAGGTTTACTGTAACCTGTGGACCTTCAACTTGACGATGAAACACAGAAATTTCGTCGGAATTGAATACAACAGCACCATGCTGACTTCTCTCCGGGAGATTAATGCTTCTAACTGTCTGTGCTTTGATTCTTTCCTGGGAGCCCAGTAATAGAATCCGATGGACATGGGAAGG